>NC_133334.1:29348316-29520816 GCF_042186555.1 Aquarana catesbeiana | reverse complement strand
GGAAGCAACAATGGAGACATTGCTCAAGAAAATTGGGGTCTTGAGGAACATGTATAAGAGGGAGCATAAGAAGATCCAGGAATCAAGGAGATCAGGAGCATCAGCAGATGATGTTTATGTACCCAGGCTGTGGTACTATAATCAACTTTGTTTTCTGGATGACCAGAATGAAGCCAGGCCATCACTTTCAACCCTTCCCTCCACCCTTCCCTCCACCCCAGCAGAGGCTGATGAGGAGCAAGCTGGGTCTTCCATCCTGGATGAACCAGATATGACCATCTGGAGTCAGGTAAATTATTTTAACAAATATTTACTGTACTAATATTAATGATGTTAACTGGATGTTATAATTGTCTAAAATAATTTGGCACTCAAAATTGGGTATACATATCAATTGACAGTAGTGGCTAAATATGTTTGGCACCTGCTTGAAATAATTAGGGTGTCTGATTAGACTCTTTTATTAAAGAGAAGTATTCACATTGAATTAGCTATTCATGAGAAGCAAACTGTGTGTCATTGATGAACCCAAAAAAATATACTCAAACTATTGTCCTTTTTTTATACACAGGATGAGTCCATCCAGGAGGAATGTGGGGAAAGTGGCAGGCAGGAGGAGACCAGGCCCATGGACAGCCTGGAGGAGGCCGGATTCACCATCATCCTGGAGGAGGCTGGGCCCAGTGTCAGGCAGGAGGTGGCTGCTCCCAGTGAGGTGGCTGCTCCCAGTGAGGTGGCTGCTCCCAGTGAGGTGGCTGGGCCAAGTGAGGTGGCTGGGCCAAGTGAGGTGGCTGGGCCAAGTGAGGTGGCTGGGCCCAGTAGGAGCCTGACCGAATCCCAAGTGCCTCCCCTCCACCTTCCCAAAAAAAGGGCCAGGAAGGGGATGGTCACACAGGACGCATCCCTGCGCCTCATGCAAGAGGCCACCCGTTTTTTAAGGAGCCCCCCCGAAGCGGAAGAATCCTATGGCTGCTACTTAGCCAGCAGGCTTCTTCAGATGAATAGGGAGCAGCGCCTCATTTGTGAGCGCCTATTTGGGGAAACAATCCATAAGGGGCTGCAGGGCACGCTAACACAAAACACCCAACTACATGAGGCAGCCCCCCCTCCTCCTCCTCCTCCTCCTCCTCCTCCTCCTGCCACAACTGAAACACCAGAGCCACAGCCTCAAAAGAAGGCTACAGGGAAGGCTGCAGGGCAGCGTGGAGGAAAGGCTGCAGGGAAGAGAAGAAAATGATGACCTGGGTTCAGTCTGGTCTGACAGAAGACGCAGGCTGTTGTAGGACCACAGTCTGGGGACATCTAGATCATCTGCTGGTGCTGTTGATCTCTGGGATTCTTGGACCAGATTGTGCTCCCTCTTATATGGACTCCGCAAGATCCCAATTTTCTGGTACACCGACTTTTTCCAGCGTTGACTTCCTCTTTATTTTATTTTGACCATGAATAAATGGATCATTTTTTGAGTTTAGCAAAAGACTTTTTATGTTTTTTCTTTGAAATCATTGATTTTACACACAATGTTAAATTAACAAGGGACAACAATCTCATTGAGTTAGAAAAAAAACACACCAAAAATACATTACTAATGTTAATAATGTTCAAGTGGTAAGTCTTGAAAATCCAAAAATTTACGTAACCAAAAACGGTGCTTTGGGTTAACTTTATCTAAAAACTAAAAAATAATCACTATAAAAAAAAAAAAACAGAATAATGGGTTCTTTGTGGTAACTTTACAAACCTAAAAAAAAAAAAGGGGAAAAAGTATTATTAGTATGGAAACATTGTTTTTAAAATGCATACTATATCATTCATGAGATCAAAGAGAAAAAGAATCCAGAAATCAGTTTGGGAGAACTCTGATTATGAACAGCAAAACACCTTCGTTCTTTATAGAGCCTTCGTAAAGAAGAAATAAAATGCGCTGCATTCAACGATCCCAGATTTTGCAGCGTGATGAATGTGCTACCTACAATACGAACACTAGTTTTACTAGACCGAGTGCTTCCGTTTAGTTTTTGCTTATGAGCATGCGTCGTTTTTTTGTCCGTCGGACTAGCATACAGACGAGCGGACTTCGGGGTCCGTCGTACTTACGACGTAAAGATTTGAAGCATGCTTCAAATCTAAAGTCCGTCGGATTTGAGGCTAAAAAAGTCCGTTGAAAGTCCGGAGAAGCCCACACACGATCGGATTACCAGCCAGCTTTAGTCCGTCAGCGTCCGTTGGACTTTTGTAGACGAAAAGTCCGACCGTGTGTACGCGGCATAAGCCTTTTTCTGACACTTGTTGCTTACAAGTTAAAATTCACTTCGTTTTTTGCTAGAAAATTACTTAGAACCCCAAACATTCTAAATATATATATATATATTTTTTAGCAGAGACCCTAGAGCAGGGGTAGGCAACCTCGGCCCTCCAGCTGTGGTGAAACTACAAATCCCATCAGGCCTCTGCCTCTAGGAGTCACGCCTGTGATTGTCAGGGTCTTGCAATGTCTCATGGGACTTGTAGTTTCAAAACAGCTGGAGGGCCGAAGTTGCCTACCCCTGCCCTAGAGAAGAAAATGGTGATCGTTGCAATATTTTATGTCACACTGTATTTGCGCAGCGGTCTTTCAAATGCTATTTTTTTGGAAGAGATACGGTTCATGAATGAAAACGAAAAAAAAAGTGCCTGTCTCTTCTTCCTCTTCTCCATGCAGTGCTTTAGGGACAGACCAGATTGGTTCTGATTGGTCAGATTCTCATTGGTCTATCCTGGAAGCGCTGCATATAGAAGAGCAGGGATTTCAAATCCCTGGACTGGTAGAGCAGCTGTGGGAGATGCAACTGCAAACCTACCAAGACATGGCCATCCGCCTAAACTGACCGGCCGGGCAAGGAGAGCATTCATCAGAGAAGCAACCAAGAGTCCCATGGTAACTCTGGAGGAGCTGCAGAGATCCACAGCTCAGGTGGGAGAATCTGTCCACAGGACAACTATTAGTCATGCTCTCCACAAATCTGGCCTTTATGGAAGAGTGACAAGAAGAAAGCCATTGTTGAAAGAAAGCCATAAGAAATCCTGTTTGCAGTTTCCGAGAAGCCATGTGGGGGACACAGCAAACATGTGGAAGAAGGTTCTCTGGTCAGATGAGACCAAAATTGAACTTTTTCACCTAAAAGAAAAAAACACTATGTGTGGCGGAAAACTAACACTGCACATCACCCTGAACACACCATCCCCACTGTGAAACATGGTGGTAGCAGGGACAGGGAAGCTGGTCAGAGCTGATGGGAAGATAGATGGAGCCAAATACAGGGCAATCTAACTGGCTACCTCAACCTGTCCGGCTATCCCCTACTCTTGCTACCTTCGGGCGATCCCTGAAAACTCATCTCTTCAGGGAAGCCTATCACGTCTCCAACTAATCTTTTACCACTTCTATCAGCTCATTCCCCACAGTTATAACCTTTTGTACCACCTGCCCCCCACCCTATTAGACTGTAAGCTCTTCTGAGCAGGGCCCTCTTGTATTTTATTGTATTATAACTGTATTGTCTCCCTTTAATATTATAAAGCTCTGTGTAAACTGTTAGCGCTATATAAATCCTGAATAATAATAATAATAATCTTAGAAGAAAACCTGTTAGGGTCTGCAAAAGACTTGAGACTGGGGCGGAGGTTCACCTTCCAGCAGGACAACGACCCTAAACATACAGCCAGAGCTACAATGGAATGGTTTAGATCAAAGCATATTCATGTGTTAGAATGACCCAGTCAAAGTCCAGACCTAAATCCAATTGAGAATCTGTGGTAGGACTTGAAAATTGCTGTTCACAGACATTCTCCATCCAATCTGACAGAGCTTGAGATATTTAGCAAAGAGGAATGTTCAAAAATGTCCCTCTCTAGATGTGCAAAGCTGGTAGAGACATCCCCAAAAAGACTTGCAGCTGTAATTGCAGTGAAAGGCGGTTCTACAAAGTATTGACTCCGGGGGGCTGAATACAAATGCACACCACACTTTTCAGATATTTATTTGTAAATACGTTTGAAAACCATTTATCATTTTCCTTCCGCTTCACAATTATGTGCCACTTTGTGTTGGTCTATCACATAAATTCCCACTAAAATACATTTACATTTTTTGGTTGTAACATGACAAAATGTGGAAATTTTCAAGGGGTAGGAATACATTTTCAAGGCACTGTAGATATGCAGCAATTCAAGGCCATGCAGGGACTCTTTATCAGGCATTGATGCTTGATGAAGGGTCCCTGCCTGGTTCCGAAATGACCTAACTTATCCATGGTATACACCGTAACCAGTCAGGAATCATTGCAGTACCTGTTAACCACACGGTTGATTCCCGTGTGGCGTGCAGGAGGAATATACTTCACATTTTCATAAAAAAAAAGTACAGGTCTGGTTTTTTTTTTCATTGACTTAGTATGCAGAAGCCTTAAGAGTTCCTTTCACTGGAACTAAGGGGCCAAGCCCAACCCCTGAAGATCAACCCCCCACCATAGTCCCCCCTCCACCAGATGATTTGGACCAGTGCACAAAGCAAGGTCCATAAAGACACGGATGAGCGAGTTTGGGGTGGAGGAACTTGATCGGCCTGCGTGTTTTTTAGATATACATTGGGTTGGTAGAGCTCATACAGGTCTTTTATTTTGAGTTATACATTATCTGCTTACAGAGAACTCCCATCCCATTCATCCTCTCCCTTTTTCTTCATTTTTTTCCACTCTTAAGCCCCATACACACTATCAGATTTTCTGCTGAGTTTTTCCTTCAGATTTACCAAAACCATGTAGTGCAAGGGCCTGCCTAATTGCATGCACATTGAAACTCCTAAGGTTTTACCTCATATTATATGGTTTTGGTAAATCTGTAGGAAAAACTCAGCAGAAAATCTGATAGTGTGTATGGGGCTTTAGAGAGTTATACATTTTGCAGTTCACTATTACATCTATAAGGGGCAGTACCTAGAGGGATCCTTGATCTTTGTTTCCAGTTTTATAGCAGACAAACTGCTAGCAAGATTAGCAAACAGGTAAAAGTCTTATTACCTCATAAAAATTCCTTAAAATAAACCTCATGTCATGTGACATGTTAACTGCCTGACTGTCATGCTGATCGGAATAAGTTCATAGTCACTTTTGGGAGCTGTGACTTTAAGGGCCGGGTCAGTAAATCAGAACGTTTCAAAACCAGAGATAACCAAGAAGCCAGCAATGGCGGCCTTGTAATTTCTTATAGTATAGTAGACTCCCCAGATGCCATTCCTAACCCTGCCCTTCTAGGGCCAGCCTATGCATCCCAGTGCAATCAGTATCCTAGCTAAATAACCACTGAGATACAGTGTGGTATAAACCACCTAGAGCAGTGATGGTGAACCTTGGCACCCCAGATGTTTTAGAACTACATTTTCCATGATGCTCATGCACTCTGCAGTGTAGCTGAGCATCATGGGAAATTTAGTTCCAAAACATCTGGGGTGCCAAGGTTCACCATCACTGACCTAGAGATTTTATCATCTTCAATGAGTCCTTATAGGTCTGTGCTAACCCACAGACCTGTATTGAGATAAGAAGGATAGTAGCCACATTAGCCATATCGTATTCAAGCAACAAATATTCCTTCCTGAAGTCTAGATTTGATTACCAACTACACAATGAAACGAAAATTGTATATCATTAATATGTTTTATTTATTTACTTATTTAAAAATACAGCATTGACAATTTATCTGCAATGCTTTACACAAGTCATTGAACCATATACATCAGTCCCTCCCCCTACTGCCATCACATTCTAGGACATTAAAGAAAGGTTGTATTTTTGGACAAAACAATATACTCTAAAGAGGGTTGACAAGGTAGATAGAATTTTTTTTGGTGAAAACTGAACTCCAAGCACTCCCCGCACTTATATTTTTGACAATAAAAGAGAACTCCAATCAAATTACTAAACAAGCACCTCTGAAGCAGATAGGACAACCATTCTCGACCAGGGTTCCTCTAGTGCAGGGTTTCTTAACCAGGGTTCCTTCAGAAGGTTGCTAAGGGTTCCTTGACCAATAAGCCATTTCTGTCTCTCAGATACGTTCCCTCCGACACCATTGATCTTTTTAGCTATCTGTAAGGGGGTAATTCTTCCCAATGACCACAAGTGTAAGAAGCATTCTTCTTACTGACCATCACACGGATGTATCGTGAAATATAGATTCAGTATTTTTTTAGCAGGCGTTCCCTGAGAATGGAAAGGTATTTCAAGGGTTCCTCTGTGTTGAAAAGGTTAAGAAAGGCTGATCTAGAGATTGCTAAGGGTTCCTTCATTTCTGGCTGATTGACTTCCCATCAGATGCTACCTAGATAATTACAGGACTATTAATACTTAGCAGAGCCAGCAGAATGACACCAATGATCTTTTTAGCCGTCTGCAATGGTGGAATTCTGCCTACTGCTGTGGGGGACATTCTTCTCACCGACCAACAATGTAAGTGACAATCTTTCCATTGACCACCAATCTATGGAGCATTCTTCTCACTGACCACCAATGTAAGGAATATTCTTCCCACTGACCACCAATGAAAGAGACATTCTTCCACTGACCACCAATGAAAGGGACATTCTTCCCACTAACCACCAATATATAAACGGACCATCAATCTATGGAGCATTCTTCCCACTGATCACCAATATGGAGACATTCCTCCCACTGATCACCAACGTAAGGAGAATTCTTTCCACTGATCAGCAATGTAAGGAACATTCTTCTCACTGATCACCAATGTAAGGAACATTCTTCCCACTGACCACCAATGTAAGGGACATTCTTCCCACTAACCACCAATGTAAGGCGTATTCTTTCCAATGATGGCCAATATAAGGAATATTCTTCCCACTAACCTCCAAGGTAGAGGACATTCTTTCCACTGACCACCTACATAAGGAACATTTTTCCCAATGACAACCAATGTAAGGAACATTCTTCCTAATGAGGACCAATGTAAGGAACATTCTTCCCACTGATCACCAATGTAAGGAACATTCTTCCCACTGATCACCAATGTAAGGAGCATTCTTACAACTGATCACCAATGTAAAGACATTCTTCCCACCAACTACCGATGAAAGGGGCATTCTTCCAACTGACCACCAATGTAAGGGTAATTTTCTCCACTGACCACCAATGTAAGGGTCATTCTTCCCACCGGGCCCATATGAATTAATTTTAGCAGGGGTTTCCTGAGACATGAAAAAGGATTTTAGGGTTCCTCTGGGGAAAAAGGTTAGACTTTTCCCAGATAACAGGAGAGAAGAAACATTTGTAAACTGATTATATTTTACTGCAGGTCAGGCATCTTAACGTAAACCCGTGATTTGTCCACACTGTGAAAAAAAAAAACATGTTCAGATAACTGCCAGCCCCGTGGGGTTTTTAAAATTACCCCACCATCCATTCATCTACAAGAGTGAAGGAACAAAGCCCTGTGTAAGTACCATATTGATCTATGGGAAGTCACATGCTTCCCCATACAAAGTTAGTACTGGATTCTTCCCTTCACTCCAGTTAAAAAGAGAAGGCGAGTAGAGGCAGAAGTGTGCTAACAAGAAGCTCTTGACAGAAGTATAGAGCAGAGTGAAAGAGAGAATCCCATCAGTCTGCTGCTTCTCCTTTTACTGTCCAGTCACAGGTTGGGGGGGAGGGACAAGACCTGTGAGATTGGTAAATCCCAGGACCAGATGGGCAGAAATACAAATCCATTGAGGCCATCCAAGGTCCAAGCAAAAAAAGTGAACTTACCCTTTATTACTACAAAATACATTGTAGCCCTGATGAAGGGGGAGTGTCTGAACACCGAAACCCGTTTATTGATCATTTAACAAAAATATTGCAATAGACTCTGACCATTGGGTTGGTACTTCTTTGGCTTTTTGTATAGTTGGACTTTTCTTAAGACCACCCCCTCTCCTTTTGGGTTTTTACAGTTTTTTTTTTTTGTGAGAAGCCTAATCAAAGCAAGTTTGGTTATTAAAATGATCTCTGATAACACTACATACCAATAAAAGAAGATCGAATGTCTACGGCACCCTTTACACACTGCGTTACAATCTACTTCATTATGAGCTGACACTTTATTGCCCGATGACTGAATAGTGAAACAATGAACTTTCTTGCCATTGCCCAATGCTGCCCCATTACACAAACAGTTATATTGGATTTTACTATCGATCTTTCTTTTCATGCCCTGAATGGCTGCTTGTAAAACCAATGAGTGGGTGTTCTGGCTACGATAATATTTGCCAGTAAATTCACTGGTAGTAAATTATTAAACCAACCATGGCTGACATTGCACATGGAACGTGGAGTGCACTGCCAGCAGATTGGGTTAAAGTTGTGCGTACCGCTGTGTATTTCTGGTCATCTAGACTCATTATGTGCCAACTGTGGATCCTGCCAGGCAATGGGCTGATAATACAGTGTGCTTTTAGGTGCATTAGATTGCAGTTAGGTGTATCTAAACCCAAAAACAAACAATATATTACAGCTTAACAATCCTTGAATGTGGTGGCTGCATTCGTTTTAATTTTTAAAATTTTTTGTTTTTATATACCTGGTGATCCGGCCAGTACTACGCTTCCTATCTTAACTACTTGCCTACTGGGCACTTTTACCCTCTTCCTGCCCAGGCCAATTTTCAGCTTTCAGCGCTGTCGCACTTTGAATGACAATGGCGTGGTCATTAACCATTGTACCCAAACAAAACTTTTATCATTTTTTTAAGACAGATAGAGCTGCCTTTTGGTGGTATTTAATTACCACCGGGTTTTTTATTTTTTGCTAAACAAATGAAAAAAGCCTGAAATTTTGAAAAAAAAGCTTTACTTAGTTTCTGTTATAAAAGTTTGTAAATAAGTAATTTTTCTCCATCACTGATGTGCGCTGATGAGGCTCCACTGATGAGGCGACACTGACACACATCACTGATGGGCAATGACAG
The DNA here is from genome assembly GCF_042186555.1 of Aquarana catesbeiana. NCBI lineage: Eukaryota > Metazoa > Chordata > Amphibia > Anura > Ranidae > Aquarana > Aquarana catesbeiana. The sequence goes on along the minus strand of NC_133334.1, from coordinate 29,511,822 downwards.
GCCGCACTGATGGGGCTGCACTAATGGGCACTGATGAGGCAGCACTGACAGAGATTACTGATGGGCACTGACAGGCTGCACTGATGAGCACTGATGGGGCTGCACTAATGGGCACTGATGAGGCAGCACTGACAGAGATTACTGATGGGCACTGACAGGCTGCACTGATGAGCACTGATGGGACTGCACTAATGGGCACTGATGAGGTGGCACTGACAGGCCACACTGATGGGCACTGCTGAGGTGGCACTGACAGACATCACTGATGAGCACTGACAGGCTGCACTGATGGGCACTGATGGGGCTGCACTGATGATTAGGGTACTGTTGATCAGTGCCTTGATTATCAGTGTAGATGTCCCCTGTGTGGATTGCCGCTTACCGGCTCCGACAGTGTGTGGGGAAAGGGCTGCCGATAACCGGCAAAATCCTGATTATACTGTTATCCGACACAGCTAATCACATGGTAAAGGGCCGCTGTGATTGGCCCTTTACCCCGATCTGTGATCAGCTGTGTCCAAACAACACAGCGACCACAGAATGCTCCTGATGCGTGTCCCAGGGGCGCGTGGGAAGGCAGGATTCTGATTCTCAACAGACGCCCTCCCAGGAAATGTGCAACCATGCTATAGCCGTCATTTGGCTATAGGCGGTTGGGAAGAGGTTAAAACGGAAGTAAACTCTTGGGAAAAAAATAGAAAAGTTTTCTCCTGCAAGGAAACATCATAATGTGCTAACATGCACAATATACTAGCACATTATTAAAGACTTACCTTGAAACTAAGCCCTCCGGCGATGAGCTGTCATAGCTGCAGAGACTTTTAAGAGATCTTCACCTGGTCTTCCTTCTGGGTTCACGGGCTATGGAAGCTTGAATGGTCACATGCGCATGCGTTAGGGAGTCTCAGTCACGGCACCCAGCTCTAAAGGAACGGCACGGGTATGCCGTTTCTTCAGAGCACATGAGCCGGTGACATCACCGACTGCTGCTCGCTGGAATATCTCCTAAACAGTAGACGTAGGAGATATTCATTCTTTAAGGTGTCTCCACTCAGGATGGAGAAGCAACAAAGACACCTCTTTTGATCACCTTCTAAGCTGCATCAAGCTCCTTTGGCAATCCTATTGACTTACATGGCCAGAAAAGCAGTTCTGAAGCTAATAAAAGCGAATGTATGTAAACTCTAATGCCCTGTACACACGGTCGGACATTGATCGGACATTCCGACAACAAAATCCATGGATTTTTTCCGACGGATGTTGGCTCATACTTGTCTTGCATACACACGGTCACACAAAGTTGTCGGAAAATCCGATCGTTCTGAACGCAGTGACGTAAAACACGTAAGTCGGGACTATAAACGGGGCAGTAGCCAATAGCTTTCATCTCTTAATTTATTCTGAGCATGCGTGGCACTTTGTGCGTCGGATTTGTGTACACACAAAATCCGTTGTCGGAAAATTTTATAGCCTACTCTCAAACTTTGTGTGTCGGAAATTCCTATGGAAAATGTGTTACTGGAGCCCACACACAGTCAGAATTTCCGACAACAAGGTCCTATCACACATTTTCCATCGGAAAATCCTATTGTGTGTACAGGGCATAAGGCTGCTACCAGATTTCAAAGGGTGGTCGCTCCTGCAGTCATAATCTGACTGCCTTGAGGGCTTTCTTTAGTTGACTGTACAGTCTGAAGTGTATGGAAGAGCTGAAGGGAACAGGGAGAAAGAGGATGGACTATCAGAGATGATTTTCTAGCCTGTCTGATTGCTTGCCCCACCATCCACAGACTGTCATTGGAACAGCCAACTGTCTTCTCAGGTCTATGGGTAGGAGATGACAGTCTTGAAATCTGGCCCTGTAGTTGACTGGTTTTGGGTAAAGGTAGGGGAGTCCAATTCCTCTTGTTCCTCCTGAGATGAGGGAGTCAATTGTCCACACCACACCTCCTACTTCTACGCCATGCATTCATGTTTATGAGACATTCTTGGAGCAGATGTAACTTACCTGCATATCTAACTGCCCACTTATGTGTCACCTTAATGCAAGCACGAGCAGTACTGAAACACTATTCTTTAGCCCTCAAGGCAATAGGGCCAAACTGTTCCCCGGTAAGTTGTGGACTACCTCAGCAGAATAGGTTGCAGGTCATGTCCCTTTTTCGCCTTCCCTTCTGCTAAGGCACTCAAGGAGGCCACTTTTTTCGCCTACCCCTTGGCCCAACCCTGAGCAGGAGGAGCCTGTAGAGCAGAAGTTGAAATCTACTTCAGGTAAATAACCAGAGGCTTGCCAATTTAGGGAAAATTATTTTATAGGTTTAAAGCACAGGCATGGATGAGCTGGCACCCAAAAGCCAAGGACCAGAAAGTGAAGTAGACTTGAGTACAGCATTATTGTCACAATTTAAATTTAGAGGCTAGCCAATAGCACGTAAGGAGTACAGGAAGGTTCTTTTCATAGTGGACATCCAGGGCCACTTTAAGCTATTGGTAGGGGAGGACACTGGCATTAGGTCAAGTAAACGTTCACTTATCCCTTATCGATTGAAGTATCTGATCACTGATATACAAAAATGACTTACAAATTACACAAAATGAATACAACGCAAAGTTAGGCTCCATGCACACTGGAGCTCATAATCGGCCATTTTTTGGAGTTTGGGCATTTTTTTTAACAGCCAATTAACTCCACTTATCCCATGTGTCCATGCACACATGGACGTATTTTAGCTTTTATCAGCAGTGGAGTTTATGGGCTATTCTCTGAACGCCATAAAATCGTGTTCAAAGAGCTGTTTTTCTGACCACAAAAAACGCCAAACGCCAATAAACGCTAGTACAAAACGCTGAAAAAAGCGTGTTTTTCAACCAGCGTTTTCTGCCAGCAATCAGGCATCCAGAAAAAGTTTTTGAGCTCCAGTGTGCATGGAGCCTTATTCTTAGAACGTTGAACTCTAAGAAAATCTTGACATACCCCAGGGAAGCTTGGGTAGGTAATTTGTTACTGATGGTAAGACCATGGTGTATCTGTCACATTTTCAAAATTGACCAGGATCAGTTGAACAAAGAATCATCAACACCCTATGCCCAGGATCATCAAATCAGCGAATCAAGAATACCCTGTAACTAAGATTAGTGGATCAAAGAATCATCCATACCCCTAGGCCCAGGATCAGTGAATCAATGAATCAGCAATACCCTATAACCAAGATCAGTGGATCCTGATGATTGTGCAATTCTTGAATCCTCATACTGTATCTATCCAGCATCTTTAAAGAAGAGCTATCATTATAATTTTTATGTCACAGTTCTGTCCCCTATGGGACAAAGTACACATAGTTGTCCATTGTTTCTCAAGTGTTTCCAACCCGCTCCGCTCCCCTCCTGCCATGGCAGATCCAACAATAGCTATAAAGGAAATGTCAGATTCATAGCTGCAGTTGGTTTTGACTCTGAGGACTTTCCCGAGACCACCAAATGTTAAGAAGAATGCAGGGGGGGGGGGGGGGGTCTCATCTTCCGCATTCCTTTTGCATTGTTCGTCTCGGGAAAGTGCTCAGAGTCGAGACAAGCTGCAGCTATGAATCAGCCGTCTCCTTCCTAGCTGTTGTCTGATCAGCTGCAGCAGGAGGGGAGGTGGGCAGGTCAGACCACGTAACCAGGCTCGTCGCGACAGGACAGGCAAAACAAGCAATTGCTTGGGGCCCCCGAGCTGGCCTGGGGCCCCAGCCGCGCCGCCGCTTCCTATAAGCTGCAGCCTGTAGCGTGGCCGAGCTCCTCTTCCTTCCTCCTGCAGTCCGCGTGGTACAGAACTCAGGAGATTTAGTTTCCTGTTCCCGGGTGGACTGAAAGGAAGTGCACACACTGAGTGCTCACTTCCTTTCATTCCGGCCGGCCGGGAACAGAAAACTGAATCTCCTGCGGTAGGGAGGGGGGTTAAAAGAACACGGGGGGGGGGTGAGTAGTAAGGGGGGCTTTGCGTGCGTGCGTGTGGGGGGGGGTTGGGGGGGCCTCCATGTCCATTTTGCTTGGGGCCCCAAAATTCCTTCATACGGCCCTGCACGTAACTAGGGTTTGGAAAGCAAATAGAATCATGGGATGAATTACTACATGTACGTTGCCCCATAGGGGACAGAACTGTACAATAAAAATGATAATGATGGATCTCCAAGGCGGAGACCTTTGAACTCCCCAAAACACTTTGGTTGTTCTATGTTGTCTTTCCATGTACAAATATCAATAGTAAAAAAAATTGGACTCTCAGATGATTTGTTTTGAATATCTACTGTACATATAAATCAACGTGTATGGTGGATAAATCGTCTTAAAGCCATCTCTAGCCAAACTATTCAAGCCAGATACTTAAATTTTGAACAGGCACTGATAGATTGACAGCGCTGTAAAAGCCAGAGATGATGATTTTCCTTAGTCAGCGTTTTGTGAATAGCGAACCGGAAAAGGGGGCGGAGACACGACAACAGCAAGGGTGTCTTTGAGATCTGCAGCGCTAATGACTGCCGGATGTACAGCGGGATCTGTTCTGTTCCAGCCTACTAAAAAAACAACTTTAAAGCACTTTCATGAAACTCATCTCGTAATTGTTTTACAGCAGAATGAAATACATTATTATATATCTAAATTAATGGAAATTGAGGCGCCCACAATGGGGCTGTAATCACAGTTGTGTCACTGCTCCACCCTCCAATGCCATAACAATGGTGGCACTTTTTAGCAGCTTTCCCCGTCGATTCATTTTTAATTTTACATTATGGAGAATCCATTAGGGGTGCAAAAGTCTAGTAAAGGATATCCCACTGATGGAGTCCAGAGAGACTTCGGAAGCAAGCGTGTGATACGGCACGCCCGCATTTGTGCAGAACACAATGCCAGTTTTGCAAAATGCCAGTTTTGAGTGGAGCCGACCCTAAAAAAACCAGAGTCCCCAAATGTTCACAGATGATTCCTATATTATGTTGTTTTTTCCACTTTACGACTGTTTCGGTTGTTGACAAGGTACATTAATAATAACAGACTAACTATAATGTTAAAGAGGCCAAACGCCGGGACTCCATAATGCTTGTACAGATATCCTCCAATGGTGGGGCCGATGGTGCGTGTGAGAGGCTGGATGGAGGCGCAGATCCCCAGCATGGCACCTAGAATACAGAAACACAGTCAGTATCACGGAATACTTGGTGCTTTTTTTTAATTACAAATGGAGTACATGGATACGTTGCTGCTGGCGTAAATGGGTCCTAAGTCCACCCAAATGTATTCTTTGGCTTTGATTCAGCGGTTTTCAAACTGTGACTCAGGGGCCAAATGTGGCCCTTTGCTTGCCTTTATCTGGCCCTTGGTAATCTATTCCTCCAATGGACACCAATGATGGGGCACCATTCCTCCCGCTGGTACCAATGATGGGGCACCATTCCTCCCACTGATACCAATGATGGGGCACCATTCCTCCCGCTGGTACCAATGATGGGGCACCATTCCTCCCGCTGGTACCAATGATGGGGCACCATTTCTCCCGCTTGTACCAATGATGGGGCACTATTTTATTTATTTTTTTATTTCAGGTACTTATATAGCACCATTAATTTGCGCAGCGCTTTACATATATATTGTGCATTCACATCAGTCCCTACCCTCAAGGGGCTTACACTCTAAGGTCCCTAACTCACATTCATATACTAGGGACAATTTAGACAGGATCCAATTAACCTCCCAGCATGTCTTTGGAGTGTGGGAGGAAACCGGAGTACCTGGAGGAAACCCACGCAGGCCCAGGGAGAACATGCAAACTCCAGGCAGGTAGTGTCATGGTTGGGATTCGAACCAGCGACCCTTCTTACTGCTAGGCGAAAGTGCTATCCACTACACCACTGTGCTGCCCTATTTCTCCCACTGGTACCAATAATGGGCCACCATTTCTCCCACTGGTACCAATAATGGGGCACCATTTCTCCCACACTGGTACCAATAATGGGGCACCATTTCTCCCACTGGTACCAATAATGGAGCACCATTTCTCCCACTGGTACCAATGATGGGGCACCATTTCTCCCACTAGTACCAATGATGAGGCACCATTCCTTCCACTGGTACGAAAGATGGGGCACCATTTTTTCCACTGGTTCCAATGATGGGGCACCATTCAACCCACTGACACCATGAATGGGGCACCATTCCTCCCACTAATACCAAGGATGGGGCACCATTCCCCCAAATGACACCACTAATGAGGCTCTATTTCAACTGAAACCATGAATGGGGCACCAATCCTCCCACTGACACCAATGCAGGAGGAGCCATTCCTCCCATTAACACCATTGATGAGGCTCTATTTCTGCAACTAACACCAGTGATGGGGTATCATTCTTTCCACTGACACCATCAATGAAGCACTATCTCCCTGACACCAATGACGGAGCACTATTCCTCCCTCCGAAATCAGTGGCAGGACATCATTTACAGACACTGATGCCAGGGAGGTTTTCTACTCTCACTGGGCACAGTCCGCATGTTTTAAGTTTTTAGATATATAAGTTTTAGATATTTTTCATTATTAAAGGTTACTTTGTAACCATATGCAAATGTTTTTTGTTTATAATTGAATTTAAATGTTTTTACTGTTTCATGTTTTCATACATTTTTCCTGGAATTCACACGGTGATGATTCTAATTGCTATTTTGTTTTTCATTGATCACTTTGAGGTCCATTTATTTATTTTTTTGTAACTTGTAACATGCTTTTAACTTACAGATACTTTGACTACCTCGTTTATTTGGTCCATCTCCGTGTCTTCCACGGGCTGTGTATGTCTCTTTCTGACCGCATATGTTTGCAATTGAAGACAATTACGTTTATCATGTGATATATTTTACACCAGTACATATTTGCCAATATAATGTATGGTCATTTAGCTATGACTAAGCAACGATGATGTTGTGAAACGCATCAGCTATTTTGCCCTTATTTCTGCTGTTACATGAACTTTGATGATTTTTACAATAAAGGCGTATATTGGATTGCGACTGTCCAGATTTTCCTTTTCTCCACCACCAGTGGCGTCGCTAGGGGGTGGCTTTTGGGGCTATAGCCCAGAATCTGGAGCCAATAGCCCTGAGTCTCTGTAGGGGTCCCCAAGGGGAGGGAAGGCTCTCTGGGGACCCTGATTTAAGTGGGGGGCTCTCTGGGGACCCTGATTTAAGTGGGGGTCTCTCTGGGGACCCTGATGTAAGGGAGAGGCTCTCTGGGGACCCTGATGCAAGGGGGGGGCTCTCTGGGGACCCTGATTTTAAGGGGAAGACTCTCTGGGGACCCTGACTTAAGGGGGAGGCTCTCTTGGGACCCTAATGTAAGGGAGGCTCTCTGGAAACCCTGATGTAAGTGGAGGGGTTCTGGGGGCCATGATGTAAGTGGGGGGGTTCTCTGGGGATATATACACACACACATATATTTCTGTATATACATGTGTATGCCTGCCCAAGCGTATGACTTTCTTTACTACGCTGCTATGGGCTCTAGCCCCAGATCTTTTGTAGACCTAGCAATGCCCCTGTCCACCACTGTTTTTTCATTTTGGCTACCAGCAGTGAGCAGATAGACAAAGGGGTGAAGGAAAGGTAAGGTATGCTGCAGTTTTTAAATAAACAGGCAAAGCACAGGATGGCTTTAAGTTACCTTTTCATTATATGGTCATTATAATCCACAGCATTGTCCTCTACAGAATTCAATGCTCCTATACAATACTTTCTATATAATGTTCTTTTCATTACTTTGAGGTGCTCAGGTCATTGGATCTGATTTCCCAGCCAGCAGTATGGGAAGATGAAGAATGTGAACCACCTACCTGGAGTAATTTAAAACTTAAGTGGAATGGCTCAATAGATGTTTTCAGCTTGCTTGGCCTGCTGTCAGGTAATTAAGCCCACAGAGTAATTAGATCCTTTTATATCAAGCGGCAGGTGAAAGCAATCCGCGAGAAACTGAGCTCATTGGGTATGATCCTAATTGTATAGTTACATTAGTCCAGCTTGGCACAGTGTAAGTACACATATCTCATACCCGATGGGCCGCTGGAGAAGCTGACAAGCACTATACTGGTGGGTACTACTACGGCTCTACATTGTCGAACTCACCCATTGAGATCAATAGGGCCACACCGCAACTGCGAGCCAAACGCTTGGCTTAGAGCCGCAGCATGGTCCCGCAATGTAAAATTATCATTTGGCAATTATAAAACAGGGGTTTAGTTTGCACACATTTGCAAATACATGCTTAAAGTGGAGGGCCACCCTAAAAAAAAAAATTCCATGAAAAATCCTAAAAAAATGTGAAAAAAAAATGCTTAAACTTACCTAAACCCTTGTTGCTAGGCAGTCTTCCTAATCTGCCTATTCCTATTCCGCGGCGTGTTCTGCTCCTCGGCGAGCGGCCCCGTTGCTTTCTGGGAACTGTGTGTGTTCCCAGAACACCACGGGGCCATTCACAGAGCGCCACGCCGCTCGCGCGTGCGCAGTAGGAAACTGGCAGTGAAGCTGCAAGGCTCCACTGCCTGTTTCCCTTACTTAGGATGGCGGTGCCAGGAACCGAGAGCCGAGGGACGGGTCGGCCTCGGGCGGCCGACATCGCGGGCACCCAGGACAGGTAAGTCTACTTATTTAAAGTCAGCAGCTGCAGTGTTTGTAGATGCTGACTTTTAATTTTTTTTTTTTCAGGGACGGAATCCCGTTTTAAGCCACAGAGCCCCATCAAGGCACCCCGGTATCTGTAGTCCTAACTCTAAATTTTGAGAGCCTCTACAATGGGAGCACGTGCCTTATAACGGATAGGCAGAGGGCAGGTGAACCTGGAGGGAGCCCACACCTCCTTAAAGTGGAGTTCCACCCAAAAGTGGAACTTCCGCTCATTTGTTTCCTCTCCCCCTCCGGTGCCACAATTGGCACCTTTCGGAGGGGGAGGGGGGGACAGGATACCTGTCTTTGACAATTATCCTGTTCCCACTTGCGAAATGTCACGGGCCGCGGCCTGTGACATCACTGCGGGGCTCCCTCCTCCTCTCCCTGTCGCCGGACAAGTAGGAGAGGGGAGCGGGGGCCTTGCCCATGCGCAGTAGGGTTCCCGACATGAAGCCATAAGGCTACACTGCCGGGTACCCTTACCCGCAATGGCGGTGGCAGCAACCAACAGCTGATGGAAACAACAGCTGCGGTGCCGACATCGCTGGACTCCTGGACAGGTAAGTGTCCTATTGTTAAAAGCCACCAGCTGCAGTATTTGTAGCTGCTGGCTTTCATTTTTTTTTTGGGCGGAACACCGCTTTAAAAAAGGCAAAGGGGCACACTGGACACCCAGCATATAGCACTATGGCAGCATGGTTTTGTTTTGCATGCGTCGCCCTTCCATGTGCTCCTTGCTGCACAGGCCAGTTATAAGTGAGGGCAGGGGCCATTTGTTTGTACTGTCGAAATATTGGTTGGGGGAGGCACTGGACACCTTTGCTGCCATTGTGCTTTATGCTGGGTGCTCAGTGCGCCCCTGTGTCTTTTAGGAGTGGTGGGCTCTCTCAGGGCTCACTTGCCCTCTTCCTATCCATTATAATACATGTGCTGCCACTGTGGGGGCTCTCAAAATTTTGAGTTAGGACTACAGAAAATACCGGGGTGCCTTTACGGGCTCTGTAGCTTATGTTTGTATTTGCCGATGTGTGCAGACTAAGCCCCTGTTTTTAATGCATGCTGTTAGACAGGACAATTCAGTTGGTTGCAGACTGGTCGGTAGGTTGAGCTGGGAATTTTTTTTGGTTTTGTTTTGCACGAGTTGTCCTTCCATGAGCTCCTTGCTGCAAAGGCCAGTTATACGCTTGTGACGAAACGTTGGGCGGAGCTTAGGGACGAGCGACGCATCGGAGAGGACGGAGGAGCTGCGGCCATCTTATTGGTAGGAAGCGCTGGCCACTTTCCTTATCTGCTTTAACCTTACTTACTTCTTATGTGTGAGTTTTTATTTGCGAACCTTTGTTAAATAAATTTGTGCTTGCTTGGGATGTTTGCGCAATGAGTCTGTCCTTTTTCATCCCCATGTATACAAAATATCCTGCTGCATCTCTGGAGTTGACCTTTTTGGCATAACCACTCTGGTTAAAAGTATATGCCGTCATTTTGGGTTGATCAATGGAGTGAGGAGCTCTGGGCAACAAGAGGAATCTCTTCGATTTATGGGAAACGTGGACACCATCTAATAATGCTATGCTGTTTAACCCACTTGCTGGCGGGAAGGGTCGGTGTGTTTGGGTGATGGTGACGGGTTCTTTCTCCTTTCACGTCTACAGAGATTTATTGTGAACTGACTCAGATTACTTTAACCTGGAATTTCTTTATGATTCAATATATGGACTTTTTTAATATGATCTTTCTATAGCGCTACACCTATACCCCATAGTCATAGGTGAGAGCAGGGGCCATTTGTTTGTACTGCGACATTCAGACAGCCTTGTAACCTGTGGCTGTCTGATTACAGCGGTGCTGCCAAATGTAACTGCATCTGATAGGATGAAGTCCGTTTTTTGGGGGATAGCGCTAGAGTTCCCCTTTGATTGGTAAATGTTGCCCAGCCGTTGCTGTGAAAATAAAACCAGCCTATCTATGTGAGAGGAACCAATCATTTTCAGTATAATGATCCTTCCGTCTCCTTAGAAGGATTGATGGAAATCCTAAACCTGCACATCGGGGGGGATATTTCAGGTGGCGGTGTACATACCGGTCTCAGAAGGGGGGACGGCTTTGGTTAGGATGCTGTCAGTGATGATTCCCGAGACACAGAGGAAGAAAATCATTGGAAGGGCGATAATGCAGAAATGGAGGACACTCGTCATCACCACCTGCATAAAAAAAATGACAGATATAAAAAAAAAGGACAAATTATTGCAGCTCTAAAATCATTATTTCATCTTTAATGACTTCGATACCAGGCACTTTTACCCCCTTCCAGCCAAGGCCAATTTTCAGCGCTGTCACACTTTGAATGAAAATTGTGCGGTCATACAACACTATACCTATATGAATTTTTTTATCATTTTTTGAAGACAGAGCTTTCGTTTGGTGGTATTTAATCACTACTGGGGTTTTTTAAATTTTTTGCTAAACATATGAAACAAGTACATTTTGAGGAAAAAAAACGATTTTCTGGGTTTCCGTTACAATATTTTGTAAGTAAGTAATTTTTATCCTTCACTGATGGGCACTGATAGGCGGCACTAATATGTAGCACTGATGGGCACTGATAGGCGGTACTGATGAGGAGGCACTGATATGCAGCACTGATAGGCGGCACCAATGAGGCTGCACTAACATGTAGCACTGATGGACACTGATAGGCGGCACTGATATGCAGCACTGATGGGCACTGATAGGCAGCACTAATATGTAGCACTGATGGGCACTGATAGGCGGCACTATTATGTAGCGCTGATGGGCACTGATAGGCAGCACTAATATGTAGCACTGATGGGCACTGATAGGTGGCACTAATGAGGCTGCACTAATATGTACCACTGATGGGCACTCATAGGCGGCACTGATATGCAGCACTGATGGGCACTGATAGGCAGCACTGATATGCAGCATCGATTGGCACTGATAGGCGGCACTGATATGCAGCACTGATGGGCACTGATATGCAGCACTGGTTGGCACTGATAGGTGGCAAGGATGGGCACTGATAGACAGCACTGACAGGCATCACTGATGCGCACTGAAAGGCAGCATAGATGGGCACTGATTGGCAACACTGGTGGGCACAGGTGGGCATCACTAATAGACTGCACTGATAATCAATGCACTGATTATTAGTGAAGACCCCCCCCCCCCCGTCAGGAAAGCTACTTATATACAGGGCAATCTTAGAAGAAAACAAAACATTCTGCAAAAGACTTGAGACTGGGGTGGAGGTTCAGCTTGTTCAAGATTTGTGCTGAGAGGGGAGATTTCAGCAGGGGTGCAAATTTGTACTGGGAGTAGGGTGATTTATGCTTAGGGGTAAGCAGGCAGATTAATGCTCAGTGTTTTTGTGGGGAGAGTTTTGCTGACACATAATAAATGCTCATACATCGTTGAGGGGGGGGGGGGGGGGTTCAGTTTGGCATGTTCGTCCTGGGCTCCAGATGACCTTGTCCCGTCACTGGTTCCCCCGGGTCAGCACAGCTTTTTTGCACCCCTAAGAATTTTGTGCCTGGGGCAACCGCCCCAATGGCCCTGTCCACGCTATGCCACCTGCGGGGAGGGAGGAACCAGGGAAGGCAAAATACAATCAGATTAAACTTCTAAGCTTTTCATTTTTCACTTATTATAATCAACAAAAGGCACTTAAAAGGATGCTCCTAAAATAACAAAGTTTGCTCACTAAAACAACATGGCAGCTTGGTCTTCTGTTTACACAGGGATTGCTTCTTCTTACCCAATATTTGTAAGTACAATTATTCTTGGCCAGAAATAAAGAATTTGTTACTACACGTTGTAGTTGTTGCAGGTTTATAATACGCTGTGTACACAGCCTTATTAGTACAAGACACTTACTGAGACAAAAGCATGGGAGAATGGAAAAAAGAAAAACTTTATTTGTTCAGTCTGCAGCACAAACTACGAATCTCTTTAGGACAGGCGGCTTGTTATGGCAGTTCCGCTATTTGAACGCCAAAGCTTTTGACATCAATGGGATTCCTCCTTCTGGCCTTACAAGCAACAATACAGGGTGTTGTTTCAGAGCGCCTTTGTAGACATGCTGCAGAAGATTGCTATTTATTGCAACGGTTATTGTGGTATTATTAGTAACCTTTAGAATCTGTACAAATAAACAAGCCCTGTCTTCACGATAGATGGCGATGAGTTAATTGGCGCAGAGCTAAAAAAAAAAACATTAGCGTGCCAAAGTTGCGTTTGGGTACCCATAGACCGCCCCCCCATTTTACTTACCTGAACCCTCAAACTTGTCCCACAGGGACGCGTCGTCTCTCGGCTAGGGGGTCCTCAGCTGTTGATTGGATAGATTGATAGCAGCGCAGCCATTGGCTCCCGCTGCTGTCAATCAAATCCAACACTGTGGCCGGTGGAGGGCGGGGCCGAGTCCGGCATTTGGCGTCTATGGACGCCGAATGAGAAAAATATCACCTCTCCGAAACAGGTCTGTGAGGAACAAACATTTTCTCTATGCTGGAAGTAACAGCTGCAAGCAATGCTGGTAATTGGGAAGTAAACGAAAAATCCTGGACAGCCGCACTCAAAAGTAATCTTCGATCTTTATTTAAGTATAATCATAAAAATACATGCCACAGCATCACAAAGCAGGAAATACTGATGCGTTTCACACTGTAGTCAGTGCTTAATCATAGCTTAATCAAATGATTAAGCACTGACTACAGTGTGAAACGCGTCAGTTTCCTGCTTTGTGATGCTGTGGCATGTATTTTTATGATTATACTTAAATAAAGATCGAAGATTACTTTTGAGTGCGGCTGTCCAGGATTTTTCATTTACCCCTCTATGGACGCCGAATGCCGGACTCGGGAGCGCGCCCGCAAGGTAACCCCCCCGGGAGAGTGCTTCTCCCAGGGGCTTATCTAATGCGGGGAGGAGCCGAGAGAGCCGCTGAGGGACCCCAGAAGAGCATGATCGGGGCCACTCTGTGCATAATGAGCTGCACAGTGGAGGTAAGTATGACATGTTTGTTATTTATTTATTTATTTTTTTTAAAAGGAACCTATAGTATCACTTTAAATACAAAAAAACCCCACAAAATATAACCCAATTTTTGATAAAAAATAAAAGATGGGGTTACACAGAATAAGTAGATACCTAATATGTCACTCTTTAAAATTGCACATGTTCATGGAATGGCAACAAACTACGATACCTAAAAATCTCCATAGGCGATGCTTTCAATTTTTTACAAGTTACTAGTTTAGAGTTACATAAAAGGTCTAGCACTAGAATTATTGCTCTCACTCTAAGTTTAGTAGATAAACCTCACATGTGTGGTGCGAACACCATTTACGTATGCGTTCGCTTCTGCAGACGAGCACGGAGGAATGGGGACGCTTTAAAAATAATAAATGTTTTTATTATTTATTTTATTTTTCTTATTTTTGCACTGTCCCTTTCATTTTTGTTATCACTTTCACTCCTATCACAAGAAATGTAAACATCCTTTGTGATAGAAATAAGAGATGATAGGTCCTCTTTATGGAGACATCTGGGGTCAATAAGAGGTTTAAAAGTGATATTACTAACAAGCAATGCAGAGCAACAAGCCTATAACAACTGTCCAATAGAAAGACCAGAGCTGATACCCCTCCTCATGAAAGACCAAGCAGGTGTCCCAGGGTTCTGTAGATGCTAATGTGTTTTGAGGGTGTCCCCTCTTCTTCAGAGCCCTTCTTCTGCGGCTTGGTGTGGTGGTGAAGCTTTTGGGTTTGATCCCTCTATCAGGAATATGGTCTTATGTATTGAACAAAGACATCTCAGGCGGACATCTTTAGCAAAAGGATTTTCCAATAGTATTGATGACTTTGAGCACCTCGAAAGAGGGCAGCAGGGGTCAAGCGTTCCCAAAAGACCGAGACCTGAGCAACGTTCTGGAGATGCCTGGAGCCTAGAAGGAATTTTCCCAAAAACACTGGAGCCATAGCTTAGCGCAGAAGTTATATTATTTTATACAGGAAAGGGAAAGAAAGGAAGAAAGAAGAGAAGCGCCAGGCAATTCCAAGTGCAGAATTATTTTATTGAGATAAGCCGTTACTGACAATATGGATTGCACTCGCAAAGTGCTCAGTGGGTAAGGGCTTGCCACGTCCAGCATGGGAGCAGAAACCACCAGTATGTCCCTTTGATGGTGAGCCACAAGCGCCGTTAACAGTGGGGAGATGAAGCCTTGAGAAACCTCGGGTAGACGCCGGATGGTCCCTTTCACATCGAGTAACCCAGCTGGCGTCTACCTGAGGTTCCTGAAGGCTGCAGCTCCCCGCTGTTAACGGCGCTCGTGGCCCACCATCAAAGGGACAAATTGGCAGTTTATGCTCCCGTGCTGGACGTGGCAAGCCCTCACCCACTGAGCACTATGTGAGTGCAATCCATATTGTCAGTAATTGTTTATCTCATGAAAATAATGCTGCACTAGGAATTGCCTGGCGCTTCTCTTCCCTTTCTTGCCTTTATCTCTCACAGTTTCTGGGTCCCCAACCCATGCCTGAAGCAGCCCCGCTACCCACTGCAGCATTCACACCAGAGAATAACTTTAAGGGGTTGAACATTTTTTTGAGGTACATTCTCTTTTTTTTATAACTTTTATTTACATCCATTGATGTCTCTCTTTTATATTAATAATAGGCAGTGGCATCGCTAGGGGGTGGCTTTTGGGGCTATAGCCTCGAATCTGGGGCCAATAGCCCCGAGTCTCCGCAGGGGTCCCCAAGGGGAGGGGAGGCTCTCTGGGGACCCTGATGTAAGTGGGGGGCTCTCTGGGGACCCTGATGTAATTGGGGGGCTCTCTGGGGACCCTGATGCAAGGGAGAGGCTCTCTGGGGACTCTGATGCAAGGGGGAGGCTCTCTGGGGACCCTGATGCAAGGGGGAGGCTCTCTGGGGACCCTGATGCAAGGGGGAGGCTCTCTGGGGACCCTAATGTAAGTGGGGGGCTCCCTGGGGACCCTGATGCAAGGGGAGGCTCTCTGGGGACCCTGATGTAAGTGGGGGGCTCTCTGGGGACCCTGATGTAAGTGGGGGGCTCTCTGGGGACCCTGATGCAAGGGAGAGGCTCTCTGGGGACCCTGATGCAAGGGGGAGGCTCTCTGGGACCCTAATGTAAGTGGGGGGCTCTGTGGGGACCCTGATGCAAGGGGGAGTCTCTCTGGGGACTCTGATGTAAGGAGGGGCTCCCTGGGTATCCTGATGTAAGGGGGGCTCTCTGGGGACCCTGAAGCAAGGGGGAGTCTCTCTGGGGACTCTGATGTAAGGAGGGACTCTCTGGGGACCCTGATGTAAGGGGGGGCTCTCTGGGGACCCTGATGTAAGGGGGGGGGCTCTTTGGGGGCATATACACACACACACACACGTATATTACTGTATATACATGTGTATGCCTGTCCAAGCGTATGACTTTCTTTACTACGCTGCTATGGGCTCTAGCCCCAGATCTTTTGTAGACCTAGCAATGCCCCTGTCCACCACTGTTTTTTCATTTTATCGTATTATTATTTTATGGCTTGTGTAATATTATAATAACTACCCCACCAGCAGCAATAGTGATCCTGGTCTTTATTAGAGACCATGTAATCAATACTGAGACCTCTAGGGGTCACTGAACCCCAGAGGTAAGTAAAGAAGGGCCCAGTGGGTTGGGAGGCTGTATGGTGTTAGTACACCTTTTTTTTTGTAGAGGTGAACACTTTAAAGCTTCCTTTTCAAATCTTTTAGCCTATAGATGTGTAAAAGGCAAAGTGACACATTCTTACCAGACCCAGTCCGACTCCCATAGAAACCGCCATGCTTAGGATCAGTAGAGTCTCATCCGAAAACCAGCTTGTTAACCGTCCGACCATAAATCCCTGGACCACCTACAAAATAAAGTAATTTCACATTATGGATAAAGTGGGAAACATAAAAGATAATTTCTTATTTTCTGAACAGTAAATTATTCGTAAACCAGAGTGACTTTCTTAATGCCCAACTTAACTCTCAGATTAAATCAGCTAAAAACAGTGAGGTTGGGTTCACACCAGCGCGAATTGGATGGGGATTTCCCATTATGAGGGGCTGTGCTGTGCTCATTATGAGGGGCTACCACCATCCCTGTGCTGTGCTCATTGTGAGGGGCTTCCATCATCCCTGTGCTGTGCTCATTGTGAGGGGCTTCCATCATCCCTGTGCTGTGCTCATTATGAGGGGCTCCCCCCATCCCTGTGCTGTGCTCATTATGAGGGGCTCCCCCCATCCCTGTGCTGTGCTCATTATGAGGGGCTCCCACCATCCTTGTGCTGTGCTCATTATGAGGGGCTCCCACCATCCTTGTGCTGTGCTCATTATGAGGGGATCCCACCATCCTTGTGCTGTGCTCATTATGAGGGGCTCCCACCATCCCTGTGCTGTGCTCATTATGAGGGGCTCCCACCATCCTTGTGCTGTGCTCATTATGAGGGGCTCCCACCATCCCTGTGCTGTGCTCATTATGAGGGGCTCCCACCATCCTTGTGCTGTGGTGACTTCCTGGGGTTTTTAACTTTTACGTGCGTTAACTTTTCGTAACAATTACGAATGTTCATTAGGAATTTGGATCTGAAATTCATAAACAAAATTTCATATTTCGTACAAAATTCGGAAGCATAGCAATTCATATTTCGGATCCTCCCGAATGTAGGAATTTACAGAATTTCATACGAAATTTTAGTTTCGTACGAAACTAACCGCACATGTCTCGTGTGAACCCAGCCTCAAGGTTCATCAAAACCAAGGTTGTACAAAGTCTTATGCCGCGTACATGTGGTCGGACTTTCCGTCAGGAAATGTTGGACGTGAGCTTGTTGGCAGACAATCCGACCGTGTGTACGCTCCATCGAACATTTTGCTGTCGGACTTTCCGCCAACAAATGTTGGATGGCAGGTTCTCAATTTTTCCGCCAACAAAATTTTGTTGTCGGACTTTCCGATCGTGTGTACACAAGTCCGTCGCACAAAAGTTCACGCATGCTCAGAAGCAGAAGCGGTCGGTCTTGTAAACTAGCGTTCGTAATGGAGAATTAACATTTGTGATGCGGCAAATTATGAAATCTCCAAATGCAGCGCACAATTCTCTTCTTCTTTAATGGGATAATAATGAAGCTGCTTTGCTGGCGATACTGATGAAGTTATTGCAAATGAATTTTCAAAGGCTTTTTCTTTCTAGTGATATTAAGAATAATAATAATAATAATAGCGCTAAATGAAAAACGCTAAAAGAAAAGCGCAAATCAACACTCACCAAACTTCTAGTAACACAAAATTAGCAAAAGGAGCACAAAGGGTGGCGCAAAAGAGCTGAAAAACCACATAGTACGTCACTACTTTTGTAATTGTTGGCCAACATTTGTGTGACTGTGTGTACGCAAGACAAGTTGGAGCCAACAATCTTCGAACAAAATTCCACGGTTTTGTTGTCAGAAAGTCCGATCGTGTGTACGAGGCATTGTAGTTAACCACTAGCCTACTGGGCACTTAAACCCCCTTCCTGCCCCAGACCAATTTTCAGCTTTCAGCGCTCTCACTCTTTTAATGACAATTGTGCGGTCATGAAACGCTGTACCCAAATGAACTTTTTATCAGTTTTTTCACACAAATACAGCTTTCTTTTGGTGGTATTTAATCACTGTTAGATAAAAAAAATATGTGGCGCTAACTAAAATGTAAAAGTAAATCAAATATCACAAAAATAATGTGACTAAATATTGTAGCTAATGACAATTCTTCAATGTGACATCAAGTGGCTAACAGGATAATAACGTGTAGAAATAACATTCATTCAAGTCCAATAAACCTCATAAAGTGTATAAAAGTGAAAAAATAAAAATAAAAATGGCATAAAGTGAAAAAAAGTCGCATGAATAAAATAGCATAAATAAGTCCAAAAATGTAGAAATACAGTCAGTAAATCCAATAAAACTCATAAAAATGAAGAAAATCACATATTATGAAAAAAATCGCATAAAGTGACAAGTCGCATATAATGGAAAAAATCGCATAAATCACTGTTGTTTTTTTTTTTATTTTTTGCTAAAAAAAAAACGAAAAAAGACCGGAAATTTTGAAAAAAAAACAAAACCTGTTTGAAATCAGGTAATTTTTCTCCTTTATTGATGTGCGCTGATGAGGCTGCACTGATGGGCACTGATAGGCTGCACTGATAGGCACTGATAAGCCACCACTAACGGGCAATGATAGGTGGCACTGATAAGCACTGATAGGTGGCACTGAAGGGCACTAGTAGGTGACACTGATAGGCAGCACTGATCGGTGGCACTGATGGGCATTGATTGGCAGCACTGGTAGGCATTGATAGGTGGCACTAGTGGGCAAACGTAGGTGGCACTGTGAGCACTGGTAGGTAGGCACGGTGGGCACTGGTGTGTACTGATAGATGCACTAGCAGGTGGCACTGGTGGGCACAGATGAGGCAGCCGCGGCTCTCTGTGTGAGGGGCCGATGTCCCTCTGACAGAAGCCGATGATCAGCTTTTTTTTCCCCTCATGCTGACAGTGAGGGAAAAAAAAATACTGATTACCGATCTTCTGTTTACATCACGAGATCAGCTGTCATTGGCTGACAGCTGATCACGTGGTAAGGGGCCGGGAACATAGACTTGGTGATCACAGAGCAGGACACGCAGACAGTGCATACTCGGGAGGGCGTCTATGGATGCCCTCCCGGCAATTAAAGCCCGCGCTGTAGCCGTCTTTCGGCTATAGCGCAGGTGGCAAGAAGTTAATATTCTTTAGAAAGCAGCCACGGCCTGAGTAGAAAAGCCTGTTTCCTGCCAGCATGCTGTAGAAATTGACTTTTTGCTCTTTGTGTGGAAGCAGTGGTCTCTCTGCAGAGGTCTGATTTATTTTGTAAGTAGGAATGGGTTTCTCTACAGTGTTACTATAACTCAAAGCGGCTTTACATTTCGTTTTTTATGTGATAAATGCGACAAAACATTTAAGGAGGCAGTTCGCCCCAAAATTGATATTTCAATAATTGGTTGACCCTAGGTAGTTAAACCATCCGATAGATAGAAGTACCTATCTGGGACTTTATGGATGGGACCTCTGTACTGAGTTCCCAGGTCTTACACCTCCTCTGCTCATTATGAGGGGTTTCCGACCTCTCCTGCGCTGAGCTCCCAGGGTCTGTACACCTGCTGTGCCCATTATTAGGGGTTCCCACCACCCTTGCACTAGGTTCTCAGGTCTGTACACCTGCTCTGAATATTATGAGAGATTCCCACCATCCCTGTGCTGAGTTCCTGGGTCTGCCTACCTGCTGTGCCCATTATGAGGGGTTCCCACCATCCCTGCTGGGTTTGTATTTATTTTATATTTTGGAGAATGTAACAGGAGGAACTAGAACACACAAAGGTGGATGGAAACAGAGTCAGGAATTATGTCAGGAAGAGTTCAACATTGGAGCATACTTTAAGTTCTATAAGAAGTCTGGGGCCCACAACCAATCAGAACCCTTATTCACCTTTAAAGTGTATGTAAACCCAACATTAAACTTCCCTTATTTACTCCCTTTCGCTCTGTTAAATATACTCTGGAATCAGCAAATATTGTCTAAATCCATTCATCGTGTGTATTCTTCTTGAATCTCGTGAGCTGTGTGCATTTCTTCCAGATCTGTGCAGTAATCCAGTGTGAGACTATCCCTCTGTAATAAAGACCGCTCACTGCTGCTCTCTCCCCTTGTGCAGGGGGACTGGTCCTGTCTCCGCCCCCTCCTGTGGTTTTCTGCAGGAAGTCTGAAGTGGGTGGAGCCTGCTGGGCCCCTCCCACGGCTCTGCTCCCTGCACAGGCTGTGTACAGCACAGTGATGATGTCACTGCTAATTTTACAAAGGAATATCTGTGTTTGTAAACATATGTAGCACACAAAGTGGATTTATATCCTTTTTTAAAGAATAGATTTAGGTGTATTTTTTGTTCTCAGGGTTCAGCTGTAAAAGTGTCTTAATAGATCTGATCAATAAATGGAAAAGAATACCTGTTGATTCTGCCAGACATCTTGTGATAAAATGTAGTCTTTAAAACATAGTCTATAAACCTGATCTCATGTACAACAAACAGTAACACTTTAAGACTTATGATCTTACAACAAACCCTAAAATATCATGACCTTTGACATTCACCACATTGTAAAAAATGTTTTTTTTTTTCACAGGTGTGAAAACTTAAAGATGCCCTGTCACTGCAAAAGTAAAAAAAAGAAAGAGAGAGAAAAAAAAAAAAAAAATCCATATAACGCCCCATGAAAAAAATAAGGTATAATATCTCTTCGGAGGGGGAACAGCCATCCAACACATCTGCTCCCCTAATTCACTCTACGGTCAGTTCTATCCATGGCCCTAGGATCACTACAAGACAGGTAATGGCTGGTGGGTGACAGAAGGAAGAAAGAAGGGAAAACAAGAAGGAAGGAAGGGCTGGGGAAAGGAAGAACGGAAGGAAGAAATGAAGGAAGGAAAGAAGCAAGAAAAGAAAAGAAGGAAGAAAGAAGGGAAAAGAAGAAGGAAGAAAGGGCTGAGGAAAGGAAGAACGGAAGGAAGAAATGAAGGAAGGAAAGAAGGAAGAAAAGAAAAGAAGTAAGAAAAGAAGGAAGGGAGGGCTGAGGAAAGGAAGAAAAGAAAAGAAAGGAAGAGAAGAAAGGAAGAAAAGAAAAGAAGGAAGAAAGAAGGGAAAAGAAGAAAGAAGGAAAAGCTGAGGAAAGGAAGAACGGAAGGAAGAAATGAAGGAAGGAAAGAAGGATGAAAAGAAGAAAAGAAGTAAGAAAAGAAGGAAGAAAAGAAAAGCAAAGAAAAAGAAAAGAAAGGAAGAAAAGAAAAGAAGGAAGAAAAGAAGGAAGAAAGAAGGGAAAAGAAGAAGGAAGGAGGGGCTGAGGAAAAGAAGAACAGAAGGAATAAATGAAGGAAGAAAAGAAAAGAAAAGAAGGAAGGGAGGGCTGAGGAAAGGAAGAAAAGAAAAGAAAGGAAGAGAAGAAAGGAAGAAAAGAAAAGAAAGAAGAAAGAAGGGAAAAGAAGAAAGAAGGAAGAGCTGAGGAAAGGAAGAATGGAAGGAAGAAATGAAGGAAGGAAAGAAGGAAGAAAAGAAGAAAAGAAGTAAGAAAAGAAGGAAGAAAAGAAAAGCAAAGAAAAAGAAAACAAAGGAAGAAAAGAAAAGAAGGAAGAAAAGAAAAGCAAAGAAAAGAAAAGGAGGGGGAATTAAATGAGGGAATGAAAGTTAAAGGTAAAGTAGTAAGGAATGAAGGAAGGCTAGGGGAAAGGAGGCAAGGAAGGAAGGAAGGAAGTAAAGAATGAAGGAAAAAGGAAAGAGGGAGGGCAAGGAAGAAGGAAGGAATGTAGATTAGCAAGGAAGAAGGGGAAAGGAGGGCAGAAGGATAAAGTTAGAGGAAAAGAAGGAAGGAAGGATAAGACGATAGGGTAAAAGAAGCAAGGAAAGAAGAAAGAAGGAACACAGGAAAGAAGGAAGGAAGATGGGAAAGAACGAAGGATGGGTTGAGGGAAGGGACGTTATTGGAAAATATTTAAAAGGAAAGGGGAAAGGAGGCAGGGAAGGAAGGACTGAAGTAAAGAAGAAAGAAAGGAGAGAAATGAGGAAGGTTAGCATGGAGGAAGGACAGAGGGAGGGGTGAAAAAAAATATGGATTAAGGGAAGCGAAGTTGGAGAAAAAGAAGGAAGGAAGGAAGGATAGAAGGATAAGGGAAAGGATGGAAGAAGGAAAAAAAATAAAATAAAAAAAAAGGAAAGGAGGAAGGAAGGCTAGCTGGAGAGGAAGGGATGGTAGAGTATAGGTGAGAAGGAAGGAGGGAAAGCATTAAGAAAATAAAGGAGGAGGCAGAGAAGGAAGGACCGAAATAAAGAAGAAAGGAAAGAAGTAAAGAAAGGAGGAAGGAAATAAGGATTGAGGGAAGGAATGTTAAAGAAAAAAAGAAGGAAGGAAAGATAGAAGGATAAGGGGAAGGAAGAAAGGATAAATGGATGGATGTATAAGGGAATAAGGAAAGAAAGGAAAGGAAGACGAGTATGGGAGAGAAGGGGAAGGATAGAAAGGAGAAAAAACAGAAAGGAGGAGGGAGGAAAGAAGGTAAAAGAAGAAAGGCTGGCTCAAAAAAATAGACAAAAAGGTTGTCAGGCACAATATAGAATATACAGACAGATGATAGATAGGGGTGAGTGATTTTATGTCGGGGTTCAGTTTGCGGGGCGATTGTGGAGATCGTCTTAGAGTCCGAAAAATATGAACTTCAATCTAAACCCAGTTGAGGAGATTATTAAATGAAATCGCCACATAAAAGAGAGAGTGAAAACTGATCGCGGTCTTTAGCAGATTCCAGGTGTAAGTAAATCCGGATTTGCGATATCTGCCCCTCCACCACACATGGGACCCGGAGCGAGATATCGGGTTGCCCCTTTTCCATGCAGTGAAATGTTAGCCTTTTCTCACAGTCTGAGTGTGAGAACAAGGCCGAGCCATTCACTGCAAAGAGAACAATCGTCTGACAATGGGAGTGGGGCAACCCCGCCTGGATGACATGTACAGACGCATATACACAGGAGCCGCTGTGTGTAATGCCACCCGTGTGAGCCAACAATAGGCCACTCCTGTGTCACACGGGCCCGGGAGGAAGCCCTGCGGCCATACAAAGCCAGCGTGGTGAGCAAAGAGCACACATTGCAGGACTGCATTCCGGACCGCATTTCTGCCTCCTAAATTCCTTCACCAGGTCACACGCCCCGGAGTTCACCTGGCAATGATCTACCTACACCACCTACCTCCATCATATACACTGATCTACCTACACCACCTACCTCCATTATATACACCGATCTACCTACACCACCTACCTCCATCACATACACAGATCTATCTGCACCACCTACCTCCATCATATACACTGATCTACCTACACCATCTACCTCCATCATATATACTGATCTATCTGCACCACCTACCTCCATTATATACACTAATCTATCTGCACCACCTACCTCCATCATATACTCTGATCTATCTACACCACCTACCTCCATCATATACACTGATCTATCTACACCACCTACCTCCATCATATACACTGATCTATCTACACCACCTACCTCCATCATATACACGGATCTATCTGCACCACCTACCTCCATCATATACACAGATCTATCTACACCACCTACCTTCATCATATACACGGATCTATCTGCACCACCTACCTCCATCATATACACAGATCTATCGGCACCACCTACCTTCATCGTATACACAGATCTATCTGCACCACCTACCTCCATCATATACACGGATCTATCTGCACCACCTACCTCCATCATATATACTGATCTATCTGCACCACCTACCCCCATCATATACACGGATCTATCTGCACCACCTACCTCCATCATATACACGGATCTATCTGCACCACCTACCTCCATCATATACACTGATCTATCTACACCACCTACCTCCATCATATACACTGATCTATCTACACCACCTACCTCCATCATATACACTGATCTATCTATACCACCTACTTCCATCATATACACAGATCTACCTACACCACCTACCTCCATCATATACACAGATCTATCTACACCACCTACCTCCATCATATACAAGGATCTATCTACACCACCTACCTCCATCATATACACTCATCTATCTACACCAACTACATCCATCATATACACTGATCTATCTGCACCACCTACTTCCATTATATACACGGATCTATCTACATCACCTACCTCCATCATATACACTGATCTATCTGCACCATCTACCTCCATCATATACACTGATCTATCTGCACCATCTACCTCCATCATATACACTGATCTATCTGCACCACTATACAGAGCACACTGAACTTTAATACCAGTCCCTGTGATGGCAGATAATTAAATGTCATCCTATTAGCACAGTCATACCAGGATGTACAATCTATAGGGCCAGTCTGGGTGGAATGAACTTCAAGAATACTTTTCTGGACCGTGGGAAGTGGAGCAAAACCACTAGAAGAATTTACCAATACTATGTGGATAATATAAGAAAGAAAGGATGGATATAAGGAAGGAATGAACGATTGAGGGAAGCAAGGAAGAATGGATGGATAGAGGAGAGGAAGGAGGATAGATAGAGGGAGAAAAAGAAGAAAGGAAAGGAGGATAAACAGAAGGGTAGAGACAAGTAAAATGAAATGCAAGGAAGAGTAGAGAAAAGGAGGGAAGGCAGGATAGCGGGAAGAAATAAATGAAGGAAGGAGAGAGGAAAGGAGGGAAGAAAAGAAGGAAGGCAGGAAGGAAGGTTTAAGGATAGTAAAAGAAGGAAGGAGAGAATAAAAGGAAAAGGAGAGAGGAAGGAAGGATAGAGAGGAAGGGAGGGAAGGAAGGATGAAGGCAAGGGTGATGAAGGAAAAAGGGAAGGATGTAGAAATTAAGGAAAGATAGAGGAAAGGAGGGAAGAAAAGAAGGAAGGAAGAAAGGAAGGAAGGCAGGAGGGAAGGAAGGATAGTGAGAGAAGGAAGGAAAGAATGAAGGAGGGAAAGAAAGACAGAAAAAGGATAGAGGAAGGAAGGAAGGAAGGAAGGAAGGAAGGAAGGAAGGAAGGAAGGAAGGAAGGAAGGAAGGAAGGAAGGAAGGAAGGAAGGAAGGAAGGAAGGAAGGAAGGAAGGAAGGAAGGAAGGAGGTAAAAAAGAAAGGAATGTTTAGAAGGAAGGGAGGAGAGAAGAGAGAAGGGGAAAGGAAGGGAGGTAAGAAAGAGAGAGGAAAGGAGGTTAGCAAGAAAGGAAGAGAGAATGAAAGGATGGATAAAAGAAAGGAAGGAGGATAGAGGGAGAGAAGAAGTCAGGATGGGCAATTGGACTGAAGATTAAAGGAAAGCAAAACTGAAAGAAAGGAGGGTCAGAAGGCAGGATAAAGGAAAGGAGAGAAGGAAAGAAGAAAGGCAGGAGTGAAGGAAGGATAGAGGAAAGGACAGGAGAAAAGGGAAGGCAGGAAGGAAGGATGGAGGCGATTATGGGAAGAAGGAAGGAGAGAAGGAAGAAGGGAAAGAAGGAATAAAGGACAGTAAAAAGGACAGACCAAAAGAGGGAGAGGTGGAAGGAAATAGGAAAGGAGGTAAAAAAGAAACGAATGAGAGGTAGGAAGGGAAAAAGGGGGAAAGAAGGAATGTAGGTAAGAAGGAAAGAGAAAAGGAGGGAAGCAAGAAAGTAAGAATGGATAGAAGAAAGCAAGGAGGATAGACAGAGGGAGAAAAGGAAGACAGAATGGAATGTTGGACAGAAGGTTAAGGAGAGCAAGATGGAAAAGAAGGAAGAATAGATGAAAGGAGGACAGGAATGAAGGAAGGATAGAAGATAGTACGGAAAGAAGGAAGGCTAGAATGATGAAGGGTTAGATGGAAGGAAGGACAGAAGAAAATCTAGAGGAAAGGAGGGACGGATAGAAGGAAGTATAAAGGGAAAAATGGAAGGGGGAAGAGAGATGAAAGGAGGTAAAAAAAGGAAGAAATTAGGGAAAGGAAGGATAGAGAAAAGGAGGGAAACAAGAAAGGAAGAGAGAGGGGGGGAAGGAATGGAGATAAGAAAGGAAGAAATAATGGAAAAATACAGAACGACAGATAGTTAACATGGGGGGGGGTTCTGTAGTCCTGACACTTCCTGATAACCAGTGGCGGCTGGTGGAAGTTTTATTTTGGGGGGCGTCAAACAGTATGCCCCCCCCCCAGTCGGTTGGTAGCACTTAGCCCATCCCTGGCTTCTTCCCCTGCTCAGCGGCGGCGGCCTTTTGTTCTCCCGCTCTCCATGGGTCATAATGGCGGCGGCAGCAGCTTCTGTTTCTTTCCTTCTCCTCAGCGGCCAATCGTGAGTCTTCTCTTTTCGGCTAATTGGAAAACGGGTCACACACCCGCTGCTGGTTGGCCGGATTGAGGATCAGTGTTTCAACAGCGAATTTTCGCTGTTGTAACACACCTGGGTGTGCTCTGGTCGCAGTGCTCTGCGACCCGAGCCCACCCTATTTTGAAGCCTATTAGAGCCTCTGGCTCTAATCACGTGCTTCAAAAAAGAACCCTGGCCGCTGTAATTCATGCGCCCGGTGCCCTCAAAGGGGCCGGACGCATGAATAGGGGGTGACAGTGGTGGCCATGGATAGATTCATGCTATGCATGAATCTATCCGTTGCATATAGGGGGTGACCTGAAGAGAGGGGGCGGCGCCCGGGCGCCCCTAATGGACGGACCGCTGCTGCTGATAACATTGCCTGAGATCATCAGAGTGCACAGGACAACATGATTTCTGGCAGGATCAACAGGTATTAGTAATGGTATGTGTCAATGGTTTATTTAATAGATGAAAAAGGAGCAAATAAGAGAAGGTCACTGTTGGGGTTACATACCTTTTTGAGTTCGCAGAGATCATTTTTTTTTTCTTTATTCAGTTGAACTTTGTAGTCTTTGAAGCGTGAACAAAGCAAAATATCAGCTCGTCAGGAATGCGTTTTGTCAATTGTAAACAAAAGAGGAAGGAAATGAGCTTTGCTTGAAATAAAAACCACCCAGATCTCTGTGTACATGCCGGGGGCCCATTCACCCAAAACACAGATGCTCCTTTCACAGCTGCCATAAAACATTCTGTCCTGGGAAGATCAGGGGCCACTAACAAGGGCCCCCCTGTGTAATATAGACATATGTCCGCTATGCCTACATGGATACAGGGGGAAAAAATAATAACCAGAAGAGAGTCTACACATCAGTCAAATGTAAATCTGGGGTTAAAAAAAGATTAAAGACATCACTAAGTACCTAAAATCCCGAAACGATGTAGCACCCTCCTAGGTAGGTGCTAGAAGAGAGTAGAGTTTCTGGGTCTTTCTGCTTACCAGGAAGACTGCCAGCTAAATTCAGATGCTCTCTGCCTACCAGGGAGCAGGGATCCATTGGTAGGGTCTGCTCATGGTGCTCAGATGCTGCTCATGCTGTCTGAATGTTTCACACTGGTCCAAAAGGACGGGACATATTGAACTATGGGAGGAAACCTGACATGTGAGAGCATAGACGTAGTTACAGCCCTGGCCATTGGCAGAGGAAAGTGCCCCAATGCATGATGGGTGACTGTATATATGCTCGGGGTCTTCAGCTGGAGAGCGGGGTCCTGAAGGGAGGGGGCGGCTGCCAATGCGGCCCCAGGTGGTCGACCTGAGGGCCTGAATCCGAGATAAAGCTGCAACCCAGATGTCCTGCAAAGCTGACTGGAAGGGGGACACACCAGGAAGGATCGGTTTCTGCCTACTGTCAGTACAGATCTGTCTCACGGGGCCCGTCCTGTGAGGGCCATCCCTTCAGCTAGTAGAGTCGGTGGACCCATACCTCCCAACTTTTGGAGATGGGAATGAGGGACACCTAGCAGCAAAAGTATGCAAGCATATCACACACCCCTTGCCACGCCCCCTTAAAGGAGAATTGTACAAAAAAAAACAAGATTGGTTAAACCCACAAGTGCTTTTTTTTTTTACCACTTCTATTCCTTTATATTGGCTTTTGGAATTTACAAATGCAGCAATTTAGAAATCAGATGAAAGGTTTAGCTCTGGAAAACACTTTTTGATAGATAAAAAGTGCATTTTATATACATCTATATAGATCAGACCAAAATGAGGGACAAATGAGGAGGAATGAGGGACAGAGGGACATTGCTCAAAATTAGGGACAATCGCTCGAAATCAGGGACAGTTGGGAGCAATAGTGGACCGGTGTCAGCCAAAGGGGATGCTAGTGAGTGTCCTGAGGATAAAACAGTTTCATCAAGTCTGCTGCCGGAGCAAACAAAGGACTTATTTCTTCCATATGAGTGCAGTATGGTCAGGACCGGATTTGCCACAAGGCCACCGAGGCCAGGCCTCGGGGTGGCAGTGGTGCAGGGGCGGCGCCGCACCTGCGGTGACTTCGCTGCCACCCCCCCTTTCAGGCTGCCTGTTAAAGTCGATTAAGGGCACCGGTGCCCTTAGAAAAGATGGCCGCGAGCCGCCCACTACTGCGCATGCGCTGTTCCGAAACCGGCTGGGCTCAGGAAAGCTCGTACGTGCTCGGCTGGGCGGCGCATGCGCAGTAGCGAGATTGCGCTGCCCGGCGCCATTTTTGAAAAGATCGAGAAGTAATGTCAGCATTACTGTTCCACCCTCCTCCATCTGGTGGCAGCCAGGCAGCGTGGCAAGTGACATCAACATCTGGTGGCAGCCAGGCAGCGTGGCAAGTGACATCTCCATCTGGTGGCAGCGTGGCAAGTGACATCTCCATCTGGTGGCAGGCAGGCAGTGTGGCAAGTGACATCTCCATCTGGTGGCAGCGTGGCAAGTGACATCCCCATCTGGTGGCAGTGTGGCAAGTGACATCTCCATCTGGTGGCAGGCAGTGTGGCAAGTGACATCTCCATCTGGTGGCAACGTGGCAAATGACATCTCCATCTGGTGGCAGCATGGCAAGTGACATCCCCATCTGGTGGCAGTGTGGCAAGTGACATCTCCATCTGGTGGCAGCCAGGCAGTGTGGCAAGTGACATCTCCATCTGGTGGCAAGCAGGCAGTGTGGCAAGTGACATTTCCATCTGGTGGCAGGCAGCGTGGCAAGTGACATCTCGATCTGGTGGTAGGCAGCGTGGCAAGTGACATCTCCATCTGGTGGCAGCATGGCAAGTGACATCCCCATCTGGTGGCAGGCGGCGTGGCTAGTGACATCTCCATCTGGTGGCAGCGTGGCAAGTGACATCTCCATCTGGTGGCAGACATAGTGGCAAGTGACATCTCCATCTGGTGGCAGACATAGTGGCAAGTGACATCCCCATCTGGTGGCAGGCATAGTGGCAAGTGACATGCTCAGGGCTCCCAATGATTCTGCATTATTTAATTGATCTATTGTAGCAGTCATCGATAAAGGACAAGAATGGTGGTGTGTGTGTGTGTGGGGGGGGGCGGCATTGAAGGACCCGGCCTTGGGGCGGCAAAGGGAGTAAGTCCGGGCCTGAGTATGGTATAGCGGAGAGTCTGCTACCACATTTAACCTGGTGAGGTGAGAGTTGTCCTCATCTGTAAATAGTTCCAGTTGGAGTATTACACCATTCCCTTCTACCATCCAAGTTCCAACAATAAATACCAAAACAAAAAAAAAACATACTCCCTGGATTAATTATTGGATAATTAAGTAGTAACTGGCAGCAAGATAATCAGGGGGAAGCCCAGGGAAGTCTACACACAGCAATCTCAACGGGGCAATGCTACAATGACTTCTGGGGACATCATATTATACAATATAATAATAATAACAATAATAATAATAATAATAATAATAATAATAATAGTTATAACCTGTATTTACATTTTAAATGAAATACTGTATTTTACATATGTAGCAAAATTATTTGAATAGATATACCATATGTATGTGAATGTGTGTGTTTTTTTTATTTGCCTTCTCTGGTTCCTCCCTCTCCCCTAATTTTTTTCATTTTCATTACATAGCTTATTTTAGACTCCAGTGATGTCATCAAGGGGCCTCTGTGCTTCTCAAAATGTTGCAGAACTACAAGTCCCATGAGGCATAGCAAGACTGACAGCCACAAACATGACACCCAGAGGCAGAGGCATGATGGGACTTGTAGTTTCGCAACAGTTGGAGGTCCGCTAATTGCGTATCCCTACTCTATGCGATGCAAGCAGATCGTGGCTGGTGGGAGGGGCCGGCAGGGAGCTCTACATAGCTTCCTGAAAACATCACAGCCCCCTCCCTCTGTACTCCCCTCAGAACCCCTCACTTCTGATGTAAGCAGTGGGCTGGCTCTTGGGAGGAGTTATACAAAGTGGCTTAATCTGTATGGAGGAGTGGGCGTTCCTAGACTGACGATATCTGCATGCAGACCTGGCTCTTGGGGGGAGTTATGCAAATATCAAACTGCCTTGATGGGTGGATGTCAGTCTGATGGAGTTGGCATTCCTCTCCTGTACTGAAATTGATTACTTTGATTTCACTGCACACTGTGGGCTTCTAACAGTGTGCAATAGAAGGTACAGTGAGTCAGACAGCCCGACTCTCCCTGGCCTGCTCCTTTCATTCATTGGATTTAAAACATTTCATTAATGGAGACTCAGCATCACAAGGAGGCGTTACCTTGGGGGGTCATGCAAATGCCATCTGTCTAGGAAAGCCTACTCCTCTATACTGACACTTTGCATAACTCCTCCCAAGAACCAGCCCACTGCTTGCATCAGGACTGAGGACTCTTGAAAGGAGTACTGAGGCAGGGTGCTGTGATGTTATATAGGAAACTATGTACAGATCCCTGCCGGCCCCTCCCACCAGCCATGATCTGCCTGATTTTCAGAGAGAAGCACAAACACCCAGGGATGACATAACTGGGTCTAAAATAATGCATGGTTCCCCTAATTGGCTTTCCTGAAGGGTCTTCCATATAATTTGCAGTGCTTTAATACATTTTCAAAGTTCCACTCACATATCTGACATTCAAAACAAGCATGTAGACAGGCATTGGATCACCAAAATGGCCAATGATCGGCTGCGCATACGTGGTAGCGTGTGTATGTGGCTCCTCCCTACGCGTTTCATCGCATCTGACGTCATCAGGGGCATAATTAATATTGTGGAATGTATGTTCTTTGCTCAAGAACATGATTATTTTATTAAGATGTTATGGGTAAAGTTCAGGTTTAAATAGCTCCTGTTGGTCCTTAAGAAGCGGGAGTACCCGCGAAACACATAGACCTACCTCAAAGATTTATAACAGGAAGGTGACACTGACTGTAATCTCATTTGTACATACTCTATGTGTATTTTAATTGACGATTTGCTATTTTAATATGTAAAATTGAAATAAAATGTGTATGTTTTTATAACTTTGGTTTTATTGTCTCAAGTGAATCTAAAGTCCCCACGCCCTTTACCACTTTCTGTTCTACTATATTTATGGGATGATACCCTGGTAGACCACATTGATACTATAGTAATACACTCCTCCCTACTCTAACTACCAATTGACTTTGGGTCTAAAATAAGGTTTGGAATTTAAAAATGTCATTAACATGTTGACGAGAGGGTAAAAGGGGAAATCAGGGAAGGAAACATTTAAGTAGATTAAACTTTAGCTTTAACCTTTAAAACGGTTTTGCACTTTTTGTTGGTTTCGGAATCGGAGAATGTGCTTTCTGTTTTCTAAGTCGCTACGCCCAGAGACATCCCGGAGTTCCGGCAGCCAGGATGTTTATGGTCCCAGCGTGTTATGAAGATTAGAACCTTCTCTGATCTTTTATTTACCATTAAAACTCCATCTGAAATGTTATCGGCGGTCCATCTGTTTGCGTTGTGTGAGAAAACATGGCGTGTGTACACTTCCGCTATTTACAGGCTCCAGTGTTGTATGTCCAAACACGGGACGGTTTAAAGTAAACACGGCCTTTTCAAAAAATGTCCTATTTAATATTTTTGCGGTAATGACACAAACAGAAAGGGAGAGATCAAACAGATAAAAATAGACCGGTGTGCCGTGACTCAGGCCTAAAGCAAATGTTAGGCTATACAGGGACACAGTTTGCTGGTTTCCAGAAGCAAAGTTAAAGAAATTTTCTGCATTTACAAGGACGCTCACATTTTATTAACTTCATGTTGTAGTTGAGTGATCACATGACCTAGCAGAGCCTGATTATTCACAAGGCAACCTAGGAAATAGCTGATGGCATGGCATGGCAGTGGTTGAGTGATCCCATGACCTAGCAAAGCCAGAAGCCTAAGCCTAAGCTTAAAAGGTTGAGTGGAGCTTTTTCTGCATTTACAGGCACACTCCCATTTTTTTAACCCATGTCATGGTTGAGTGATCACATGACCTAGCAGTTCCCGATCATTCACAAGGCAACCTAGGAAATAGCTGAGGGTGTGACATGGCAGTGGTTGAGTGATCACATGGCCTAGCAAACCCAGAAGCCTAGGCAGAAGCTTAAAAGGTTAAGTTCAGCTTTTCCTGCATTTACAGGCACGCTAATTTTTTTCAACCCATGTCATAGTTGAGTGGTTGCATTACCTAGCAGAGCCCCATCATTCAAAAAGCAACCTAGGCAGGAGCCAATGGAATGGCAGTGGTTGAATAATCCAATGACCTAGCAAAGCCAGTTCATCCACAAGGAAGCCTAGGCAAGAGTTTAGGGCATGGCAGTGGTTGACTAATCTCATGACCTAGCAAAGCCAGATCATCCTCAAGGAAGACTAGGCAAGAGCTTAGGGCATGGCATGGCAGTGGTTGACTAATCCCATGACCTAGCAAAGCCAGATCATCCACAAGGAAGCCCAGGAAGGAGCTTAAAGGCTATGTTCACCATGTCCTCCATGTACAGGGACGCTTCCATTTTGTTCAACTCATGTCGTAGTTGAGGGCTTCACATGACCCAGCAGAGTTAGATCATTTACAAGACAACCTAAGTAGGACTCTGTGGCCTGGCAGTAGTTGAGTGATCACATGACCTAGCAGAGCCCCATCATTCACAAGGAAAATTAGGTAAGAGCCAATGGCATGGCATGGCAGTGGTAGAGTGATCCCATGACCCAGCAAAGGCAGAAGCTTAAAGGTTAAAGTTCAGCTTTTCCTGCATTTACAGGCCCATTTTTATAAACCCAAGTCATGGTTGAGTAATCACATGACCTATCAGAGCCTGCTCATTCACAAGGAAACCTAAGCAGGAATTTTTGGCCTAGCGTGGCAGTGGTTGAGTGATTGCATTACCTAGCAGAGCCCCATCATTCACAAGGCAACCTAGGCAGGAGCCAATTGCATGGCATTGCAGTGGTTGACTAATCCCATGACCTAGCAAAGCCAGATCATCCACAAGGAAGCCTAGGCAGGAGTTTATGGCATGGCATGGCAGTGGTTGACTAATCCCATAGCCTAGCAAAGCCAGATCATCCACAAGGAAGCCTAGACAGGAGCT
Organism: Aquarana catesbeiana; assembly: GCF_042186555.1. Classification (NCBI taxonomy): domain Eukaryota; kingdom Metazoa; phylum Chordata; class Amphibia; order Anura; family Ranidae; genus Aquarana; species Aquarana catesbeiana. The sequence goes on along the minus strand of NC_133334.1, from coordinate 29,478,069 downwards.
TATGGCATGGCAGTGGTTGATTAATCCCATGACCCAGCAAAGCTAGATCATCCACAAGGAAGCCTAGGCAGGAACTTATGGCATGGCATGGCAGCGGTTAACTAATCCCAAGACCTAGCAAAGCCAGATCATCCACAAGGAAGAGCTTAAAGGCTATGTTCACCTTGTCCTCCATTTACACGGATGCTCCCATTTTTTTCAACTCATGTCGTATTTGAGTGATCACATGACCTAGCAGAGCCTGCTCATTCACAAACAAATCTAGGCAGGACCCTATGGCTTGGTGTAGCAGCGGCTGAGTGATTGCATGACCCAACAGAGTTGGATCATTTACAAGACAACCTAAGTAGAAGCCTATGGCTTGGCCTGGCATTAGCTGAGCTAACACATGATCTAGCAGAGCCCAATCATTCACAAGGCAACCTACTGTAGGTAGCAGCCAATGGCATGGCAGTGGTTGAGTGATCCCATGATCAAACAAAGCCAGAATATCCGCAAGAAGCCTAAGCAGGAGCCTAAAAGCTAAGTTCACCATTTCCTGCATCTATAGGTACGTTCACATTTTTTTCAACCTTTGTCATAGTTATCACATGACCTAGCAGAGTTGGATCATTCATAAGGCAACCTAGGCAGGCTGAGTGAATACGTGACATAGCAGAGCTCCATTATTCACAAGGCAACCTAGTAAACAGCTGATGGCATGCCATACTTCCAGCTTTACATGAGTGAAGAACATTTTAGATGAACCTAGCCTTTAGGGCTGGATTTGCAGTGGTTGAATAATCTCTTGATTTAGCAGAGCAGGATCATCCACAAGGCAACCTAAGCAGGAGCCTAGGGCCTGGTATTACAGTGGCTGAGTGATCACATAACCTAAAAAGTGCCAGATCATCCACAAAGCAACCAAAGCAGGAGCCTAAGGCCAAGTGTGGCAGTGACTGAGTGATCACATAACCAAGCAGAGCGAAACCATTTACAAGGCAATATAGGCAGGAGCTTAAAACCTGGCGTGGGAGTGGTTGAATGGTCAAATGATCTAAAAAAAGCCATATCATGAACTTAAAAGCTAAGTTCACCATTTCCTGCATCTATAGGTATGCTCACATTTTTTTTAACCTTTGTTATAGTTGAGTTATCACATGACCTAGCAGAGTTGGATCATTCACAAGGCAACCTAGGCAGGTTGAGTGAATACGTGACATAGCAGAGCTCCATTATTCACAAGGCAACCTAGGAAAGAGCTGATGGCATGGCATACTTCCAGCTTTACAGAAGTGAAGAAAATTTTAGATGAACCTAGCCTTTAGGGCCTGGATTTGCAGTGGTTGAATAATCTCTTGATTTAGCAGAGCAGGATCATCCACAAGGCAACCTAAGCAGGAGCCTAGGGCCTGGTATTACAGTGGCTGAGTGATCACATAACCTAAAAAGTGCCAGATCATCCACAAAGCAACCAAAGCAGGAGCCTAAGGCCAAGTGTGGCAGTGACTGAGTGATCACATAACCAAGTAGAGCGAAACCATTTACAAGGCAATATAGGCAGGAGCTTAAAACCTGGCGTGGGAGTGGTTGAATGGTCACATGATCTAGAAAAGCCAGATCATCCACAAAGCAACCGAGGCTAAAGCCTAAGGTCTGATGTGGCAGTGGCCTTGTGATCATATGACCTAGCAGAGTCAAATCATCTACAAGGCAACCTAAGCAGGAGCCTAAGGCTTCTCAAGGTAGAGGTTGACTAATCACCTATTAGTATAGGCAGTTGATGAGAGACCCCCATTGCCTCTTCCATTCCATATAAGTCAGAAAAAGTTCAGCTCAGGAAGCAAAGGGAAATCTTGCCAACAAATACACAGATGGCAATGAAAAGCCAACAGAGGCTCTGACCCATCTCATCGCTGTCCAAAACAAAATGCTGTGGTGACCTCTCGCGGTAGAAGGGTTTCTCCCTCAAGGCCTCCAGTGATCAACAGTGGGGAGCAGAGGGTGAATGGACACTGGCTCTCTTGTGACCATGATTTTAAGGGGGAGGCTCCCAGGGGACCCTAATTTTAAGGGGGAGGCTCTCTGGGGACCCTGATTTTAAGGGGGAGGCTCTCTGGGGACCCTGATTTTAAGGGGGAGGCTCTCTGGGGACCCTGATTTTAAGGGGGAGGCTCTCTGGGGACCCAGATGTAAGGAGGAGGCTCTCTGGGGACCCTGATGTAAGTGGGGTCTCTCTAGGGACCCTGCTGTAAGTTGGGGCTCTCTGGGGAACCTGATGTAACTGGGGGCTCTCTGGGGACCCTGATGTAAGTGGGGGCTCTCTGGGGACCCTGATGTAAGTGGGGGCTCTCTGGGGACCCTGATGTAAGTGGGGGCTCTCTGGGGATATATACACACACGTATATTACTGTATATACATGTGTATGCCTGCCCAGGCGTATGACTTTCTTTACTACTCTGCTATGGGCTCTAGCCCCAGATCTTTTGTAGACCTAGCAATGCCCCTGGATCTGAGATACCCATTACACTCCTGGTAGGCATAGCCATAGACAATACCATCTTTGATCATTCTCAATCTGTGAGAGAGAATTTCATGATTGATAGGGAGTTTTAGCTGATAAACTCTCATATGCTATATTTCCACCACAAGTAAAATGTAGACACCAGGGGGAAAGGGGGGGGGTCATTTATAGTGAGTGACAGCCTAAAAACCTGCATCCTGTATGGGTAGGAAGTAGCAATTTACATATATCACAGTGCATTTACTTACCAGCTGCATAATGCCAAAATAAGACATTAAGTATCCAGCCGTCGCCGCATTAAGACCAAAGAAGTCAACGGAAATGATAGGAAACATGAGCATGAAGACACCTGCAGACACAAAGTACAATAAATGGAGGTCTCTATTTCAAGTACAAACAGACAATATAGCACTTCAACCATGATTTCGAGCTTACACAAGGTATGCCTCCCTGCCCCCACATGACAATGCTGGGTACCTGAGAAGCCAATTACCAAGCACCAGAGCTGTCATGTGAAATGATAAGGAGCTGAGTCACATGCTTACCCCACGTGGCCAAGAAGAGCAGCAGGGGAGCGAATAGAAGTATGCACCACTGAAGTCGGAAGAAGACCCCGGAGCTGTCTAATAAATTACTTTAAAAACCTGTGTAGTGTGTTTTTTTATTTACACTTTTTCCCTAGGTGAATGGGTAGGGGTACGATGTACCCTATACTCATTCACATAGGGTGGGGGGCCGGATCTGGGGACCCCCTTATTAAAGGGGGCTCCTGGATTCCGATAAGCCCCTCTCCCAAAGCACCCCCCCCCCCATGTTGAGGGCATGCGGCCTGGTACGGTTCCGGGGGGGGGCGCTCGCTCTTCCCCACCCCCTTTCCTTACCGGCCGGGCTGCGTGCTCCGATAAGGGTCTGGTATGGATTTTGGGGGGACCCCCATGCCGGTTTTTCGGCGTAGGGGTTTCCCCTTAAAATCCATACCAGATCTAAGGGCCTGATATGCCCCGCGACGGAGCTCGAGAGGGGTCAATCTCGCTGATAAAAGCAGCAAGATTTACTTCCTTTTCTAGTCCCGTCGTACCCGAGTTACGTTCAAAATGAATGGACTTGTTCGTGTGTGGGCAAGTCCGTTTATTCAGAAAGTCCGTCGTAACTCCGTCGGGAAGACCGGCGGACATAGTCTGCCAGAAAGTCTGGTCGTGTGTAGGCAAGTCCGTTCGCAAAAAAAAGTCAGTCGGAAGTCTGTCAAAGGTCCGTCGGAAAGTCCGTCGGACCAGTCCGGTCGGAAAGTCCGCCCGTGTGTACGCCCCATAACTGACACTTTTTGGGGACCAGTGACACTAATACAGTGAACAGTGCTAAATAATAAAAATATACACTGTCACTGTACTAATGACACTGGCTGGGAATGGGTTAACATCAGGGGCCATCAAAGGTTTAACTGTGTGCCTGACCAGTGTTTTTCTAATCTGTATGGGAGGTGCTTTTACTAGGGGAAGACATGGATCCTAGTCCCTGCTTTGCAGAGACAAAGGATCCATGCCTTCCCTCCTGTCAGATAGGCAGATTGCAGTTCTGTCTCTGTGGCTGAGGATCGGCGGGTGCCGGCGGACATTGAGTCTGCGGTACACACTGAGCGTAATCACAGCAGGAGTGCGGTGCCAGCGGCGCACGTTCGGGCCCCCTTCCCTGGAAGTGCAGGATCACGTATATATGCATGTAATCCTGCGCACAGCTGCTGCCCTGTAGCAGTAAAACTTCTGTAGGGCAATCGGAAAGTAGTTAAAAAAGTCACATTAGAAAGAACACATTACCTTCTGGTCTATAATTTCATTCTTCAATACTTCTGTTTAATTGTGAATAGAAACGCTCAATGATTTCACAGAGCACCACAGCTTTATCTCTGCCATAAATATTCTAGAGCTCCTCCCCTGTTTGTAGCCCGATTTGTGGATGTTCATATTTTGGAGCTCCATCAGAGCTCAGTTGATACCTCCTCCTCAGCAGTGACTGTGCATCCTAGGCCTCCTTCATACAACCATTCAGATGCATACACTGGATTCAAGCGGCAAAAGCCAGCAAGAATCACTGATGCATGTGAATAGCAGCCTGTATGAACGAATGACAGGCTGACAGCGGCCGCTGCTGTTCTTATGTAGTCGTACACCATGAGGTTACCTTTGGTTAGGTATGGATGTCCGAGCCTGGATGTAGTCAACCGCATCCAGGCTCTGACATCCTCAGGTGACTGCTTGGTGTGTGGCTACGTGCAAACAGCGGCTGCCGCTGTCAGCCTGTCCTAAGCTTATATAAGCTGAGGGGCTGCCGCTGTTTGCATGCGCCAGTCGCATACATGCGGTGTATGCAGCTAAGCGGCCTGTGCCATAGACTAGTACTGTCTGGCAGGGCTAAACAATCATTCATCTCCTACATAACACCAAACCCTTGTATTCTTTTGTGTTTTTTCTGCGCAACTCCACTCTTTCGCACATAGGGCACCCTTCACTTGAATGGGCTGCCCTAAGAGCGACAAGTACGGCAAAGAAGATTCTGAATCTTCAGGCCTTTTTTTTTGTGGGAATGCTGGGAACACAGTTCCGGCACCTCCAGCACTGAATGTGTGCAGTGGCAGGGGATTATCAGTTGTGCTGAAGGGTCCAAAGATGCCAGCTGCCAGGGGATCTATTATTGCTGAGGGGTCTATTGTTGCTGCCCTCCCAGCAACAATTGACTCACTAGCAACATAAGACCTCCCCTCCCATCTTATGTTGCTAGTGGGTCATGCTGGGAAGGATCTACTTTTGAGGGAGGGGTCTATTGTTGCTGGCTGCTGAGGGGTTTATTAATGCTGGCTACTAGAGGATCTATTGTTGCTGGGGGAGGGGTTATTTTTGAGGGGGGTTTATTATTGCTGGAGGGGGTCTTATGTTGCTGGTGGTGGTCCACTGTTGAGGAGGGGTCTATTGTTGCTAGCTACTGAAGGGTGTAGTAATGCTGGCTGCTGGGAGATCAATTTGCTGGATGCAAAAAATAGGGATGGGGATCTATTGCTGCTGGGGGGGGGATTTATTGTTGAGGGAGGGGTCTATTGCTGCTGGTGGTCAATGCTTGCTGGGAGTGATCTACTGTTGAGGAGGGGTCTATTGTTGCTGGCGGGTCTATTAATGCTGACTGCTGGGAGATCTATTGTTGCTGATGGGGTCGATTGTTCCTGGGGTGGGTCTGTTGTTGCGAGGCAGTATTTTGTTGCAAGCGTTCTAGTGTTGCTGGGGGGGTCCATTATTGCTGAGAGTGTTTATTTTTGCTTGGGGGCCATTGTTGCTGGCTGCATGGGATACATTTTTACTGCTTTCCCTATTACAATCACGAAATTCCATACAGAATACTTAGCACCACAAAACAATATTTGGTTCTGTTTTCTCTAAAAGAGGTGGTACTGGGAGGTGGGTATAGGGTGGAACCAAGGGACAGTGCTTGGAGGTGGGTAGAGGCGGAGTCAAGGGATGGTGCTTGGAGGTGGGTATGAGGTGGAACCAAGGGACAGTGCTTGGAGGTGGGTAGGGGCGGAGTCAAGGGATGGTGCTTGGAGGTGGTTATGAGGTGGAACCAAGGGACAGTGCTTGGAGGTGGGTAGAGGTGGAGTCCAGGGACGGTGCTTGGAGGTGGGTATGGGGTGGAAAGAAGGTACGGTGCTTGGAGGTGGGTAGGGGGCAGAGACAAGGGATGGTGCTTGGAGGTGGGTAGAGGTGGAGCCAAGGGACGGTGCTTGGCGGTGGGTATGGGGTGGAAACAAAGGACAGTGCTTGGAGGTGGGTAGGGGGCAGAGACAAGGGACGGTGCTTGGAGGTGGGTATAGGGTGGAACCAAAGGACAGTGCTTGGAGGTGGGTAGAGGTGGAGTCAAGGGGCGGAACTGGGAGGTGGGTATGGGGTGGAGTCAAGGGATGGTGCTTGGAAGTGGGTATGGGGTGGAACCAGGGGACAGTGCTTGGAGGTGAGTAGAGGTACAGCCAAGGAACAATGCTTGGAGGTGTGTAGAGGCGGAGTCAAGGGACTGTGTTTGGAGGTGGGTATAGGGTGGAACCAAAGGACAGTGCTTCGAGGTGGGTAGAGGTGGAGTCAAGGGGCGGAACTGGGAGGTGGGTATGGGGTGGAGTCAAGGGATGGTGCTTGGAAGTGGGTATGGGGTGGAACCAAGGGACAGTGCTTGGAGGTGAGTAGAGGTACAGCCAAGGAACAATGCTTGGAGGTGTGTAGAGGCGGAGTCAAGGGACTGTGTTTGGAGGTGGGTAGAGGCGGAGTCAAGGGACGGTGCTTGGAGGTGGGTATGGGGTTGGACCAAGGGACAGTGTTTGGAGGTGAGTAGAGGTATAGTCAAGGGACAGTGCTTGGAGGTGGGTATGGGGTGGAAACAAGGGACGGTGCTTGGAGGTGGGTAGAGGCGGAGTCAAGGGACGGTGCTTGGAGGTGGGTATGGGGTGGAAACAAGGGATGGTGCTTGGAGGTGGGTAGGGGGCAGAGACAAGGGACGGTGCTTGGAGGTGGGTATGGGGTGGAACCAAAGGACAGTGCTTGGAGGTGGGTATGGGGTGGAGTCAAGGGACTGTGCTTGGAAGTGGTTATAGTGTGGAACCAAGGGACAGTGTTTGGAGGTGAGTAGAGGTAGAGTCAAGGAATAGTGCTTGGAGGTGGGTAGAGGCGGAGTCAAGGGACGGTACTTGGAGGTGGGTAGAGGCGGAGTCAAGGAACGGTGCTTGGAGGTGGGTATGGGGTGGAACCAAGGGACAGTGCTTGGAGATGAGTAGAGGTAGAGTCAAGGGACGGTGCTTGGAGGTGGGTAGAGGTGGAGTCAAGGGACAGTGCTTGGAGGTGGGTATGGGGTGGAAACAAGGGACAGTGCTTGGAGGTGGGTATGGGGTGGAAACAAGGGACAGTGCTTGGAGGTGGGTAGAGGTGGAGTCAAGGGACGGTGCTTGGAGGTGGGTATGGGGTGGAAACAAGGGACAGTGCTTGGAGGTGGGTAGAGGCGCAGTCAAGGGACGGTGCTTGGTGGTGGGTATGGGGTGGAAACAAGGGACGGTGCTTGGAGGTGGGTAGGGGGTGGAGAAAAGGGATGGTGCTTGGAGGTGGGTAGGGGGCGGAGACAAGGGACGGTGCTCAGAGGTGGGTAGGGGGCGGAGACAAGGGACGGTGCTCAGAGGTGGGTAGGGGGTGGAGACAAGGGATGGTGCCTGGAGGTGGGTAGGGGGCGGAGACAAGGGACGGTGCTCAGAGGTGGGTAGGGGGTGGAGACAAGGGATGGTGCTTGGAGGTGGGTAGGGGGCGGAGATAAGGGACGGTGCTCAGAGGTGGGTAGGGGGCAGAGACAAGGGGTGACTTAAGAGTGGGGAGTTCCTGCACCCATTCTCAGAGAAAAAAAAATCCCTGTGCACCTTTTCAGGTGTGGAGGACTTTTTTTTGCGAGTTTTGCTGGGCAACAAAACATGTCTGCTAACTGCGTTTGGGGTGCCATTGGCAAATAATGACACCGCAAGAACAACGCATTTGCGTTTCCTGTGCATTTTGTCTCGCAAAGTATGACTGGGACCTTACGCTTTAAGCCTGTCGCTGTTTTTCTATAATGATAATGGGGTTTATTTTTATTTTTTTTGTTCCTAATTATTACCAATTGGGAAAGCAGAGAGAACCTTCACTATGAACACCGGCATGACTCCAGGATAGTTCATGAGCCTGAGCAGTTCTCCGACGCTGAAGACACTGGTAGACTTGGGTTTACCTGTAATGGAAATTGGCAGTTGGTGAGGTTGTAAATTCCCAGAATGATACAATCAGGCCTGGAGCGATTAACGTGTAATGACAAAGCCTTACTTTGTTCAGCGGCGGGCTTGCCTTGCGTTTTTTTGGTTTGTACCGGTATGTAAATTAAGACGATGACACAGCAAACGAGACTGGCAGCCAGGGCGATGAAGGAGGGCGTATACAGTCTGCAAATACAAAGAGATGCACATCAGTATGGAGACAAAACGTAATTAGTGGTAATTGGGTCTCTAATATATTCCACACGTTCACACATTACCGGCAGTAGGTGGTTTCAAGGGGACCGGTCACCCAACATACAACTAAATGAGTGTTGGGGGTCATTCACAACACACCAGTTGTTTCATTTGCCTCCTCTTTGTGTTTCTCAAGATATCAAACCAAATAAGTGGATTTTTTCAGGACTTTTAAAAGGTATCAATTTCACAAAAAAAAAATTATATATTTAAGAAAATACTTCTGTTTGGCATTTCTTAAAACTGTTTTTCCCATACAAAACTACAGACAAAAGTCAATACATTTCCGTCAATTATATCATCCAATATATGCAAATTATCTTACTAGACAGAAGGAAATATTGTCTTATTAAGGGGGACAGAGCACGCATGTGTTTCTGTGCGTTTTCCTGCACTCCCATGTTTTACGTGTAGGGCGGCCCATTCATTTTGATGGGCTGCCCTACACGCAGGGAAGGCGCAAAGGAAGTCGATTTTGCAAAATTGGGCCACACTGGGCTTTATGGTGCTGTGGCACCATGCATTTTGGCATGCACGAAAACGTGCACGTTAGAAGATGTGTGGGAGTGCTATAAAGATTTAATAGCACCCCTGCATATCTGTTAAAGGGAACCCCCCTTTTTCTGCGTGTTAGGAAAAAGCAGGTGTAGGCAGATGCAGTTAGCTAGCTTGCCACTAGGTGGCTCTGTGCCAGAAAAGTGTCCAGTTACAGCAGACAGTGTCATCAGGTGCTAGGACCCTTTTAGTTAGAGCCCTCCTGCAGTGATGTCATGGGTGAGTGAGTACCCACATAGAGTGGAACCTTGGATTACGAGCATAATCCGTTCCAGGAGAATGTTTATAATCCAAAGCACTCGCATATCAAAGCAAGTTTCCCCATAGAAGTCAATGGAAACTAAGATAATTCGTTACGCATTGACTTCTATTGCATGCTATACCGCATGTGGCCAGAGGTGGGGGGGCGCCGGAGAGCCTTGGAAATACTCGGGGAAAGCTCGGCTGAACTCAGAAACCCTCGGAAAGGCTCGGAAACACTCAGGAATGGAGTATTTCCGAGTATTTCCGAGTGGTTCCGAACGGCTCTGAACCGTTCCGAGTCTCCCCGGCGCCCCCGCACCTCTGGCCAAATGCGGTACTGCACACCCCGTTGGCTTGAATCCTGCTCATTTTGTGAGAAAACACTCGCAAACCGAGTCAGGATTTTAAAAAAAAAGTTGCTCGTCTTTCAAAACGCTCGTTAACCGCGTTACTCGTAAACCAAGGTTCCACTGTATACTGTAAGCCAGGTTAGGAGGAACCCTAGTGCACTTGGGGTATGAGAGCTGAACACCCCACATGTAACCAGCATGTGGACAGGGCAGGAGGGGTGGACCTGCACCCTGGAGGGCTGGCTGTTGACTTCCTGACCCTCATGGGGGGGGGGGGGGGGGGGGGTTGCAGCAGGCTAAGAGTTCCCTGGGTGAGGCTATTTCCCTGGAGGGTCCTAAGGAGGAGGTGACTACAAACAGCTCATTACTGTGGGTACTAATGATCCCGGGTGAAGGAGAGTCTGTAGGGAGGATGGCTGTTTAGAGTGCTGCATATGCTTTCACATGTGACTACTGTGGACCGTCCACTAAATGTGATTGAGTATGTATTATAATGTGAATGTATGTCGATGTGATATGACTGTTATGCCATCCCCTGAATTCTACTAGCTCATTACTAGCTCATTGTGAAATACTCACCTTAGAACAAGGCCTCGGCATCTGATCCTGGTCCACCGTTCTTCCGGGTTCATGGCTCCGAGATTATGCATGTGCACGGGAGACTTCTTCCCGGCAAGGTTCGGCAGCGTCTGCCGGACCTACAGCCGGGCCTCCACAGCTGACGTCAGCGGCTGCATGCTAAGTGAATATCTCCTAAACCGTACAGGTTTAGGAGATATTCATTTTTACCTACAGGTAAGCCTCATCATAGGCCTTATTATAACAAATAAGGGTATACAACCGCTTTAAAGAATTCTTATGATGAGAGTTAATACATCAAACCTCATCTGTACCAATAATACAAATGGTGCACAACACAATACCAAGCAAGGATCTCTCGAGCCAACAACGTGCGCATTGCTGCGGACACCTTCCTCAATAAACACTCAAAAGATGAACTCTTAGGAGATATAAAAGACAAATGAATTACATATAGCTACATAGTTACATAGTAGGTGAGGTTGAAAAAAGACACAAGTCCATCAAGTCCAACCTATGTGTGTGATTATATGTCAGTATTACATTGTATATCCCTGTATGTTGTGGTATGTATGCTCCCCGCTGAGACCACCGCCTGTGGAAGGGAATTCCACATGCTTGCCGCTCTTACAGTAAAGAACCCTCTATGTAGTTTAAGGTTAAACCTCTTTTCTTCTAATTTTAGTGAGTGGCCACGAGTCTTGTTAAACTCTCTGGCAGTTGATGAGAGACCCCCATTGTCTCTTCCATTTCATAAGTCAGACAAAGTTCTCATAGTTGCTTCCTGTGCTTACAGGAAGAAAAGGGAAATCTTGCCAACAAAGATACAGATGCCAATGAAAAGCCAACAGAGGCTCTGACCCATCTCATCGCTGTCCAAAACAAAATGCTGTGGTGACCTCTCACTGTAGAAGGGTCTCTCCCTCAGGGCCTCCAGTGATCAACAGTGGGGAGCAGAGGGTGAATGGACACTTCAGTCTCCCTACGGCAGCGTGGCAGGTGCTGTGATGTGGGTTGTGCTGCGCTGCCCCCAGGCAATGGTGTCCCTAGGGGGGGGGGGGCAGAGGGGGCCCTGACCCCCCCCCCCAACATTATGCTGTGCCCCACCATGTGCCCCCCCAATTAAAAAAAGCCGGTATCAGCCTCTTGAAATCCCTGTACAGCATGGCTATAGTCTGGGAGGAAGAAGCAGCACAAGCAGCCAATCAGTACATATACTGACAAGCAGCATGACAGATGAGCTAATCATGGGTGCTGCTTCTCCTTTCACTGTCCAGTCGCAGGCTAGGGGTGGGTTCCGGATGGCCTGGGCTCAGATGAAGTGGAAGTGGAATGATGCTGGCTTTGAGGACAAGAAGCTCTTTTGGGGGGGGGGGGGGGACTCTGCTTTCTCTGTCGATATTGCAATTGTTGTTTATTATGTTATCTTATCAAAGGCTAATCATTTTTATATTGGTATTTTTAGATGCTGTTCTGCTTTAAATAAGCCTAAGTGACAAATGTGACCTACAACGCTGTAGCACACAGTCATTGCCTGGCAAGGTGCATCCAGTCCAACATCCAATTCCCAGCAGTTCTCTAAGCAAATATACAGTACTTGTTTACACAGGAAATGAACCCGACTGAGCAACTTGAATTGTGCTTTTTTTCTTATTCCAGTACCATCCTCATAGAACGGCTCTCTATGTACTGCTCTCTGCCTGTCTCCCAACTCTTACCTACTTTTCTCAAGAAATCCAGCAAGACAACTATTTGGTGCCTGAGGGCTTGTTCACACTAGCCATTGGAGGGTGGTAAAACCCCACAGTTGAGCCACGCTTTTACCGCAACCCCAAACCACCCCCCCCAACTGCTAGCTTTAGCTGCAGAGGCAGCGGCCAAGGGTATACACATGCCAAGTCGGGAATTATACCCCATCGCCTTTAACGGGCATAGTGTCCCCGAACTTTACCCCTTCAAGTGAAAAAGGGGTTGCTCTGCAAGAGCCCCGCAACGGTTGCAGCGCACTTGGTGTGGGGTTCAAAGCAGCGTGTGAGGAGGCGATACAACGCTTCCTTACCACCTGTCAAATGCTCTCTGAAGAGCGATATGAACACAAGGCCAGCACTAGTGTGAATGAGCCCTAAAAGTGACTGCAGCGTTTCAGTGGCAGCTAAAAAAAAAAAAAACGCACAACTGCTCCTAAACATCCGTTTACCAGCAGCAGTGTATATGAAGCCTTAATGTAAAAATTGAGCTCTGGTCACAGTTCTGGGGGCGTTAATGGTGTGTGCCCCAGAAAAAGACAGCGGCACATAAATGCGGAGGGCAGTCGTGGAACTACCAGCGTTAAAAAGGTCGCAATTGCAACTGGGCCCTGGCATCCTGCCACCATGGGGAGGAGGGGCCAAGATGGCAGAAAGGGGGCTGCTGCAGAACATGTGAAATGGTCCTGCTGCGGGACCGTAATGCCGCGTACACGCGATAGGATTTTCCGACAACAAAATCCATGTTTTTTTTTTTCCGACGGATGTTGGCACAGACTTGTCTTGCATACACACGGTCACACAAAGTTGGTCGGAAATTCCGAACGTCAAGAACGCGGTGACGTACAACACGTACAATGAGCCGAGAAAAATGAAGTTCGGTAGCCAGCGCTGCTCTTCTGCTCGATTCCGAGCATGCGTGGCACTTTGATGCGTCAGGAATTGTCTACACGCGATCGGAATTTACGAGAACGGATTTTGTTGTCGGAAAATTTGAGATCCAGATCTCAAATTTTGGGTGGATGATGGAAAAAGTCAGATGGAGCCTACACACGGTCGGAATTTCCGACAACAGGCTCCGATCGCACATTTTGCCGTCGGAAAGTCCGAGCGTGTGTACGGGGCATTAGGCTCGCTTTGCACCGCTTCAACCCCAAAGCCATGTGACTTGCTTGCGACTTTTGTGTTTTAACATTGCAGTCTATGACACTCAAATCGCACCAAAGTCGCAGAAAAAGTAGCGCAGTAAACTTTTTTTTGTCCTTGCAACATTAAACGCATTGAGTAAACCGGAACCAATTGAAATGAATGCGTTTTGACTTGTCATGTGACTTTGTGTCGCAGGTCGCATGGTAAGTCCCAGCAGTGTGAACTAAGAGTAAAGGGCCCCCGGGCTTGGGGGGGAAGGGCCCTGAGTATGGTTGCCACCTCATCCCTTTAAACCCGAACACATATGAATTACACAGGTTCTGTGGCTGATTAAGGTGTTAATTAAACTCACTTGTTGCCTTATCTGCATTTAATTAGCCCCAGAACCTGTGTAATTCATATGTGTTCAGGTTTAAAGGGATGAGGTGGCAACTCTAGCCCTGAGACCAGAGGAAAAGGGCTCCAGGAACGATAGAAAGGGCACTGGGACTGATGGAAAGGACCCCAGCAGTCAGTGGGGCCCTTCATGGTTTCTTGCACCGGGGCCCTGAAGGTTCCTCTGGTGTTAAGTAGGTGCTACTGCAATTTCTTTGGTTGACTACTCACATGGGAGTAGGAGCCCGTTGTGTTGCCTTGTATATACTCATACATGATCCTAGTACGGTTCAACTGTCCCTAAATTTTAGTTCATCTGTCCTTTAAAAAAAAAAAAAAATACATTTTTGCAACCCTGCAATCAGGGTCACGGGAACTTCGGGAACATCAGAAAACATTTTGTGTTCCTATAAAGCCCCAGACCAGGAAATCTATTATAAAGCCTCCACGTCCCCTGGACCCCGTAGACCTCGGGCCTCAGGCCATACTCTATTCAGGAGGAAGTTATCTCTTTCAGAGCTGTAATTATTGCCGGTCCGCAGGGCAGAAGCATTGAATCCGATGGAGGATTTCCCCATCTCTGAACAAGCAGCTCCCCCCCTCCTCCCTTTCATACATACTGCGGCAGTGACATGGGCCTCACCCCACTAAGGGCACAAAGGAGCCATTGTGGTCGCCATCTTGCACAGACGCGATTAGCGATGTCAGAAAGGACACTCTGTGTGTCCAGCGCTTGGCTTCCTGACCAAATTAGACATTTACTGTAAAGGAGACAAAAGGCATCGGGGGGTCTGCAAAATCTCAAAATCTGACAGATTCGAAAGAATATTTGTGCAAAATGTCCCAAAAAGCAGGAAGACTCATCCATATTTGTGACAAGGACTAAAGTGAGAGTTTCATGGGGGGGCACCTGCTGTCTTTGCAAAATGTATGTAGACATTTTAAAGAGGAGTGTGGACTCATTCTATGGGTACAGAGAACATGTCAGGGCCACAACTATCCAAAATTGTATTGGCTGGACAAAAATAAAAAATAAAAAAATGTTTAAATTAATTTAAGGAATATCTTATTGAAATAAAACAAAAATTAAATTTGAAGCATTTATTACCTGTGTTGACTCATTCTATGGGTACAGAGAATATGTCAGGTCCAAAACTATCCAAAATTGTATTGGCTTGACAAAAAAAAATTATATTTTAAAATATTTTTAAGGAATAATTTATTGAAATTAAAAAAAGTAAAATTGGAATATTACATATGTTGACTCATTCTATGGGTACAGGGCCCAAACTATCCAAAATTGTATTGGCTGGACAAATTTTTTTTACAATTTTTTTATATTTTTATTTAATAATTTATTGATGTATATTTTTTTATTTATTATTATTATAATTTTAAGCATTACCTATTTGCTAGCAAACCTTTCATAAACCCAGACAGCGAAAACGGCATATAATGGAGAAAAGGATGCATATGGGCATTAATTGCGGTTATCATGGCCACGCGTAAGCAGTCCTTGCATATTTAGGAGCAGGGTTGGGGTAGGACAACCCCTAAAGTGGGCGTGGTATGGGCATGCCTGTCAGGAAAGTGGGCATACTGTATAAAAACAGACCTTCCTATTAGATCATCACACATAGATGCCAACTGTCCCAAATTTTCTGGGACAGTCCCACATCTTGACCCTCTGTCCTGCCAATGTTGTGTCCCAGGATCACAGCATGAACCTAATTTAGGTTACTGCACATGCACAGTAACTCAAAAGGGAGTTAAATTGCAGAAATAATGGCCACAAGTGAGCGGTCTCTGCATATGCAGAGGTAGGGTCTGGGCGGGACAACCCATAAAGTGGGTGTGGTATGGGCATGCCTGCCTGAAAAGTGGGAACACAAAACACAGACCTTCTGATGACATCTTGACATATAGATGCCAACTGTCCCGAATTTTCTGGGACAGTCCTACATCTTGACCCTCTGTCCTGCCAATTTTCACCTCCTAAAGTCCCCTGTTCATCCCCTAAACCTTCCTATTACATAATTACACATAGATGCCAAATGCCCCAATTATTTTTGGACAGTCCCACATCTTGACCCTCTGTCTTGCCAATGCTGTGTCCCAGGCAATGTCCCAGGATCACAGCATGAACCTAATTTAGGTTACTGCACATGCACAGTAACGCAAAAGGGCATTCATTGCAGGTATCATGGCCACAAGTGAGGGGTCCCTGCATATTCAGAGGCAGGGTTGGGGTGGAACAACCCATAAAGTGGGCGTGGTATGGGCATGCCTGCCTGGAAAGGGGGCACACAAAACACAGACCTTCCTATTATGTCATACACATAGATGTCAACTGTCCCGAATTTTCTGGGACAGTCCCACATCTTGGCCCTTTGTCCTGCCATTGTTGTGTCCCAGGCAATGTCCCTGGATCACAGCATCAACCTTATATAAGTTGCTGCACATGAACTGTAACTCAAAAGGGCATTAACTGCAGGTACCATGGCAAGTGAGCGGTCCCTGCATATTTAGAGGCAAGGTCTGTGCGGGACAACCCATAAACTGGGCGTGGTATGGACATGCCTGTCCAGAAAGTGGGCACACAAAACACAGACTTTCCTATTACATCATCACACATAGATGCCAACTGTCCCGAATCTTCTGGGACAGTCCCACATCTCGGCCCTCTGTCCTGCCAATGTTGTTACAGCATGAACCTCATTTAAGCTGCTGCACATGCACAGTAACTCAAAAGGGCATTAATTGCTGGTATCGTGGCCACAAGGGGAAGGGTGGGGGTGGGACAACCCAAAAAGTGGGTGTGGTATGGGCATGCCTACCCGGGAAAGTGGGCACGCAAAACACAGATTGTTAACAGTGTCCCTGGATCTGGGACCCGAATGTTGGTTAACTCTAATGTGTTTTTTACTGAAATTTTGTGTTTTAGACTTTTGCGGTAATATTGTATGTTTTGGGGATTTTATGTAATCTTCAGTCCTAAAATGTTTTAAACGTGTGCAAGAAACGCAGTGATGACAGCGGCAGCGAAAAGGTTAATGGATAAATTCACCTTCGGGAACATGTTACATATTCTGTCCATAAGCTTTTTTAGTTAAAAAAAACCTGGCTCCTAAATTTTTTAGCTGGCTCCTAGATTCAAAGCAAAATTTGTCAAGCCCTGGTTTATGAGAATTGTAAATCATTGGATTCTGTTTTCATGTGGATTTTACACAGCATCCCAACTTTGTGGGAATTTGGGTTGTACAGCTAAATTAAAAAATACTATTTTTAAAATGGATTAGTTTGCTACCCTCTCTGGATATTTGACCCAGAAAAGTATGCCAAGGTGGTGTAACCCCATTGATAATTCAATAGTTTCCATAATTATGTAATGCACAGAACCCTCTATGCTGTCATCATTTATGCAATGCATGATACGATATATGTAGATGTTCTCACTACATTTCTATGGTAGGTAGTCACAGGGTTGTTGGTTGAGTTTCAATGTCATGATAAGGAAGAGAACAAATAATTTCAAGCACACCGTAGTTATAAAATTATAAAAAGTTAAATTACAGGAAGGAAAATAAAGTAGTTTGTGGATCCATAGAAACCCTGCTGTGCGGATACAAGCTAAACCCCTGGAACCCAACGCTCAGCCCATACAAGCTCAACCCCTGGAACCCAACGCTCAGCCCATAGAAGCTCAACCCCTGGAACCCAACACTCAGCCCATACAAGTTCAACCCCTGGAACCCAACACTCAGCCCATACAAGTTCAACCCCTGGAACCCAACGCTCAGCCCATACAAGCTAAACCCCTGGAACCCAACGCTCAGCCCATACAAGCTAAACCCCTGGAACCCAACACTCAGCCCATAGAAGCTCAACCCCTGGAACCCAACGCTCAGCCCATACAAGCTAAACCCTGGAACCCAACGCTCAGTCCATAGAAGCTCAACCCCTGGAACCCAACACTCAGCCCATACAAGTTCAACCCCTGGAACCCAACGCTCAGCCCATACAAGCTAAACCCCTGGAACCCAACGCTCAGCCCATACAAGCTAAACCCCTGGAACCCAACGCTCAGCCCATACAAGCTAAACCCCTGGAACCCCACGCTCAGCCCATACAAGCTAAACCCCTGGAACCCAACACTCAGCCCATAGAAACTCAACCCCTGGAACCCAATGCTCAGCCCATACAAGCTAAACCCCTGGAACCCAATGCTCAGCCCATACAAGCTAAACCCCTGGAACCCAACGCTCAGCCCATACAAGCTAAACCCTTGGAACCCAACAATCAGCCCATAGAAGCTAAACCCCTGGAACCCAACGCTCAGCCCATACAAGCTCAACCCCTGGAACCCAACACTCAGCCCATGGGCCGCCATCTCTCTGTGTGCAGCCCACCGAATGTTGGACTCTTTACAAAGAGATGGCTGGAAGCTTGTTACAGCAATCAGCACTGAAATGAAGCCAGTATTGTCAAGCAGAGGGATCTCCGCCCAACAGTAGAGGCCCATTGTTGTCAGAGAGAGCAGTGAGGGATCAGGTATTTAAATATGGAGTTGTGTTAAATACCACCTGCCACTGACCACAAATGGGGGTGGGGTGAGGTGAGGTTTAACAGCATTGCCACTGACCTCAAACGTAGAGTTATTACGGAGGACACTGACTCCAGTGTCGGGGGTTATCATTGCAGTCAATTACACCAATGCTGGGGGTGATTGCTGAGGCCACTGACACAAATGTTGGGGACTATTATTGTCGCCACTGACCACCAATGTGGAAGTTTTACTGAGGTCAGTGGCACCAATTTTGTGGGTTATTATTGCAGTCACTGACATCAATGCTGGGGGTTATTACTGCATCCACTGGCACTAATGCTGGGGGTCATTATTGTGGCCACTGATACCAATGTTGGGGGCTATTATTGCAGTCACTGACACCAATGCTGAGACCTATTACTGCAGTCATGGTTTCCAATGCTGGGGGTTATTATTGTAGACACTGACACCAATGCTAGGGGTTATCATTGCAGTCACTCACACAAATTCTGGGGGTCATTCTTGTGGCCACTGACACCAATGCTAGGTAGGGTTGCCTAGCATTTTCTTCAAGCCAAAACCCGAACAGTTTAGTGGCACATGGCCATTTATTTTTTCGTAGTATACACTATAGGATTATAAAAGACACCTTTGGGTGTGGTCAAATTGCTCTTGTTGACATCATCGCCTCGCCCCCCCAATGATGTCAAACCTGCCCCAAAACAGCTGCCTTCAGCTCCAGATGGCAACAGATTTGTGTGTGACTATCTCGGTTACTTGGGGATTCATAGCTCGGTCTGAATAATGCAGACTGAAACCTGGACACAGGATTCAAAACCCGGAGTGTCCGGGTGAATCCTGGACAGGTGGCAACCCTAAAGCTAGGGCTTATTACTGCAGCCAGTGATACCATAGCTGGGGGTTAATATTGCATCCACTGGCACCAATGTTGGGGGTCATTATTGTGACCACTGACACCAGTGCTGAGGGTTATCATTGCAGTCACTCACATCAATGCTGGGGGTCATTCCTTTGGCCACTGACACCAATGCTGGGTGGTATTATTGCAGTCACTGATACCAATGCTGGGTGGTATTATTTCAGCCACTGATACCAATGCTGGGTTGTATTATTGCAGCAACTGATATCAAAGCTGGAGGTTATTGTGGATACTGACACCAATGCTTAGGGTTATCATTGTTGTTACTGATACCAATGCTGGGAGTTATTATTGTGGTTACTGGCACCAATGCTGGGGGTTATTATTTCAGTCACTGATACCAATTCTGGGGGTTATTATTGCAGTCACTGACGTCAATGCTGGGGGTTGTTATTGTAGTCAGTGACACCAATGCTGGGGGTAATGATTGCAGCCACTGATACCAATACTGGGGGTTATTATTAAGGTCACTGACACCAATGCTGGGGATTAATATTGTCGCTACTGACACCATTCCTGGTAGTAATTATTGTAGTTTCTGACACCAATAGTGGGGGTCATTAATGCAACCACTGACATCAATGCTGGGAGTTACTATTACTGTCATTGACACCAACAATCTGGATTATTTTACTTCAACATTCTCTTCAGTGAGCATGAAAAATATAACAGGACCAAAATTTGAGGAGCTACATTTTTTTTTTGCTTTTGTGCACCCAACTTGAGGCCTCCTAGAATTTTCAAGTTGGCCACCACTGGACTAAACCATTAAAACAGGCAAACAGCAAAATCCACAGATGAAGTGCATAAAAGGGAGCTATTTTGCCTGCCAAAAGGTTTAACATTTCCAGCCTGTGATTGGACAGTGAAAGGAGGAGAAACAGCAGAATGGTGAGCTCAACTCTCTGTCACTCTGCTCTCTCCTCTGATCAGCATGCCTCTTGCTCTAAAGCAGAACCGATCGGTTCCTTGTGTTGGTGCTTCCTAAAAGTAAAAGCGATGGACTGGCCAAGTATGTCTCCAGACCTAAACCCTATTGGGCATCTGTGGGACATCCTCAAAACGGAAGGTGGAGGAGCGCAAAGTCTCTAACATCCACCAGCTCTGTGATGTCATCATGGAGGAGTAGAAGAGGACTGCAGTGACAACCTGTGAAGCTCTGGTGAACTCAATGCCCAAGAGGGTTAAGGCAGTGCTGGAAAATAATGGTGGCCACACAAAATATTGATACTTTGGGCCCAATTTGGACATTTTCACTTAGGGCTGTTGCCAGCGGTTTAGACATTAATGGCTGTGTGTTGAGTTATTTTGAGGGGACAGCAAATTTACACTGTTATACAAGCTGTACACTCACTACTTTACATTGTAGACAAGTGTCATTTCTTCAGTGTTGTCACATGAAAAGGTAGAAGAAAATATTTACAAAAATGTGAGGGGTGTACTCACTTTTGTGAGATATCTGTCGGTCTGTCTATCATATATATATATATAAACACACACATACACACACACACAGACAGTATATATAAATAAAATGATGCATTAATGATCACAGAGTTGCATTAATTTGAATCTTTCATATCTGCCTGGAGCGTGGATTCTGCTCCGGATGGAAGGGTCCTGGCTCAGCCAATCACATCCCTGCGCCTGTAGTCGATGTATCTTGATATACAGTATGCCTCCTACGTTGCACATCAAAACACAAGCCGCATGAAAGGAAACCACTCGGAGAACAAAGAGACCCTCATGCGGCAATTCCCGGGTCAGTCCTGCATCAGCCCCACAGAAAACGTCTCTGTTCTATAAACGCCCCCATTATGTATAGGGAAATTCCACAGCATTATGGAACAGCTGTCACTATACATTTGTTTTACTGGGCCAAACAGTATACTATAGACTGGCCACAGGCAAACCAGAGAGCTCCAGCTGTCAGAGATCCACAAGTCCCAGCATGCCCGCAGCTCTGATACACAATCTATCCCTTACTTTCCACCATATGGCCAGATCAGGATGTTTATGTCTAAAAGCATCTGAACATTTAATAATTTAATATTAAAGTGGACCTATCAGACATATATGTTCATGCTGAGTAATGTGTCAGTTTAATACTGTCAGATATTTATTACTTATAGAGATAACAGTACCCCCCCCCCCCCCCGCCCCGACCTTGTCTTAATTTGCTTTTCCTTTTAGAAGCACAGCACCTTCTTTATTTAGGCATCATCCATGGTCGCCATCTGCTTCCTGAACTGAGATGCTGGCTCAGAAATGACACAATCGTGTAAATTCTGGTACCTGCGCACATAGGCGTGCGCACAGGGTGTGCCAGGTGTGCCTGGGCACACCCTAATTGCCTTGTGTGCTGCATATTCCCCCCTGTTTTGACCACTGATATTTCATCCCCCCCAAAAAATGTTACACAAGCCCAAAAATTTGGGGAAAAGAAAATTAACTAAATTACACTGTCCACTGCCCTACTGACACCATCAGTACATATACACATGCATATGTATTTAAGCTTTGGGGTGCACACCCTAATGCAAGATGCTGCGCACACCTATGCCTGCGCAGTTCTTCACTGCAATTGCAAATGTCTGGCAAACAGGGCTGGTGCAAGGATTTTTGACACCGTAGGCAAAACCCCATTTTGCCACCCCCCCCTGGCTCCACCCCTGACTCCACCCCCTTTTCCCTGCCTATGTAAACCCCCACCTTTTTAATGAAGTGCCCATCAAATGCAGGCTCACCAGCCCCCATCAAATGCAGCCTCACCAGCGCCCATCAAATGCAGCCTCACCAGCGCCCAACAAATGCAGCCTCACCAGCGCCCATCAAATGCAGCCTACCAGCGCCCATCAAATGCAGCCTACCAGCTCCCATCAAATGCAGCCTACCAGAGCCCATCAAATGCAGCCTCACCAGCGCCCATCAAATGCAGCCTCACCAGCGCCCATCAAATGCAGCCTCACCAGCTCCCATCAAATGCGGCCTCACCAGCTCCCATTAAATGCAGCCTCACCGGCGCCTATTAAATGCAGCCTCACCAGCGCCAATCAAATGCAGCCTCACCAGCGCCCATCAAATGCAGCCTCACCAGCGCCCATCAAATGCAGCCTCACCAGCGCCCATCAAAAGCAGCTTCACCAGCGCCCATCAAATGCAGCCTCACCAGCGCCCATCAAATGCAGCCTCACCGACACCCATCAAATGCAGCCTCACCAGCTCCCATCAAATGCAGCCTCACCGGCGCCTATTAAATGCAGCCTCACCAGCGCCCATCAAATGCAGCCTCACCAGCGCCCATCAAATGCAGCCTCACCAGTGCCCATCAAATGCAGCCTCACCAGCGCCCATCAAATGCAGCCTCACCAGCGCCCATCAAATGCAGCCTCACTAGCGCCCATCAAATGCAGCCTCACCAGCGCCCATCAAATGCAGCCTCACTAGCGCCCATCAAATGCAGCCTCACCAGCGCCCATCAAATGCAGCCTCACTAGCGCCCATCAAATGCAGCCTCACCAGCGCCCATCAAATGCAGCCTCACTAGCGCCCATCAAATGCAGCCTCAACAGCGCCCATCAAATGCAGTCTCACCAGCGCCCATCAAATGCAGTCTCACCAGCGCCCATCAAATGCAGTCTCACCAGCGCCCATCAAATGCAGCCTCACCAGCGCCCATCAAATGCAGCCTCACTAGCGCCCATCAAATGCAGTCTCACCAGTGCCCATCAAATGCAGTCTCACCAGCGCCCATCAAATGCAGCCTCACCATCGCCCATCAATGCAGCCTACCAGCGCCCATCAATGAATGTTTGCTTGCTTCCATTCATTCAGGAGTCGGGACACATACACAGTCCTCCGCCACCACTGCGCCTCTGACACTATGTGCGAACGGTGTGCGGGTGCCTGCTGATGCTGAGACTTAGTTGCCTGCTGTAGATAGAAGAGAGTACTGTAGGAAAACCAGTGGCCGGGCGCCCTAGGCGGCTGCCTAGTTTGCCTAGTGGTAGCACTGGCCCTGCTGGCAAAGATCAGCCCCTGCTGCAGCTTCCCCCTTTATGACTTGCTATAATCACTTACTGACCAGGCCTTTTTTTAGACATTTGCTGTTTACAAGTAAAAATCAGTCTTTCAAATGCAATTTTTTGGGAAAAAATACACTTTAGGCTCCGTTCACAATGCAGAGCGATTTTGCAGCGATAGTCGCCCGACGAATCACGGTAAAATTGCGCAAAAACAGAATCGCGGGATGCCCGTCACCCTATGTAGAGAAGCAAGGGGAGGAGTGAAGGAGCTGGGCCAGCACAGACAATAATTAGACACTCCCAGAAGCAAAGGGTCTATGATGTGCAAGGAGGGAGGAGGCTGTGCTAATGAATTGACTTTGCTGAAGAAGTCAAATTTTCTATCAAGTCAAAATACATTTGATAACTTAGCTCTGGATGACTCTGTCTTGGTACTGACTCTAAGTTCAGGTATAATTCTAAAAAAAACACCTTCATTTTTCCTGCTTGCTTAGGATACTTGGAGTTCGCCACAAGGTACCTACAAGTGAGCAAAAAAAGTATTTGATCCCCTGCTGATGATTTTGAATGTTTGCCCACTAACAAAGAAACGATCAGTCTATAATTTTAGTGGTCGGTTTATTTTAACAGTGAGAGACAGAATAACAAAAATATCCAGAAAAAATGCTTGATTTGCAATTTAATGAGTGAAATAAGTATTTGACCCCTTCGCAAAACATGACTTAGTACTTGGTGGCAAAACCCTTGATGGCAATCACAGAGGTCAATAAATAGTAAGAATGGTCAGTTGCGCTAATATTATCCTCATATTCCCATATAAATAAAGGATAAGAATATATAAGCTCCTAATAATCTCCTAAAATTTCCACAAGAAGCGATAGCAGTAAAAATAATAATGAATAAAATAAGATATACTTCCAATAATACTTACTGCATAATTAAATAAATAAATCACAGAGGTCAGACGTTTCTTGTCGTTGGCCACCAGGTTTTCACACATCTCAGGAGGGATTTTGTCCTCTTTGCAGATCCTCTCCAAGTCATTAAGGTTTCGAGGCTGACGTTTGGTAACTCGAACCTTCAGCTCCCTCCACAGATTTTCTATGGGATTAAGGTCTGGAGACTGGCTAGGCCACTCCAGGACCTTAATGTGCTTCTTTTTGAACCACTCCTTTGTTGCCTTGGCCGTGTTTTTTGGATCATTGTCATGCTGGAAGACCCATCCATGACCTATTTTCAATGTCCTGGCTGAGGGAAGGAGGTTCTCACCCAAGATTTGACGGTACATGGCCCCGTCCATCGTCCCTTTGATGCGGTGAAGTTGTTCTGTCCCCTTAGCAGAAAAACACCCCCTGAAAGCATAATGTTTCCACCTCCATGTTTGATGATGGGGATGGTGTTCTTGGGGTCATAGGCAGCATTCCTCCTCCTCCAAACACAGCGAGTTGAGTTGATGCCAAAGAGTTCGATTTTGGTCTCATCTGATCACAACACTTTCACCCAGTTCTCCTCTGAATCATTCAGATGTTCATTAGCAAACTTCAGACAGGCTGTACATGTGCTTTCCTGAGCAGGGGGACCTTGCAGGCGCTGCAGGATTTCAGTTCTTCACGGCGTAGTGTGTTACCAATTGTTTTCTTGGTGACTATGGTCCCAGCTGACTTGAGATCATTGACAAGATTCTCCTGTGTAGTTCTGGGCTGATTCCTCACCGTTCTCATGATCATTGAAACTCCACAAGGTGAGATCTTCCATGGAGCTCCAGACCGAGGGAGATTGAGAGTTATTTTGTGTTTCTTCCATTTGTGAATAATCGCACCAACTGTTGTCACCCTCTCACCAAGCTGATTGGCGATGGTCTTGTAGCCCATTCCAGCCTTGTGTAGGTCTACAATCTTCTCCCTGACATCCTTGGACAGCTCTTTGGTCTTGGCCATGGTGGGGAGATTGGAATCTGATTGATTGCTTCTGTGGACAGGTGTCTTTTATACAGGTAACAAGCTGAGATTAGGAGCACTCCCTTTCAGGGAGTGCTCCTAATCTCAGCTCGTTACCTGTATAGAAGACACCTGGGAGCCAGAAATGTTGCTGATTGATAGGAGATCAAATACTTATTTCACTCATTAAAATGCAAATAAATCTATAAACTTTTTTGAAAAGCGTTTTTTCTGGATATTTTTGTTGTTATTCCTGTCTCTCACTGTTAAAATAAACCGACCATTAAAATTATAGACTGATTATTTCTTTGTCAGTAGGCAAACCTACAAAATCAGCAGGGGAGTCAAATACTCCCCCTCACTGTAGCTGCTAACGTCACACTTACCCAACCTACAAAGTGACAGGTACTCTTGAACTGTCAGTGATAAACAAGGATCATTTGGTCACTAGTTTCCAGATTTCAGTACATAATACAGAATAGCGCAGTGTGGGTAGACGGCCCGTGTTACATTCTTCCTCAATGACATCAACCAATATGCGTTCTGTCCTAGGAGCAAGAAAATGTGAGCTTGTGGGCCTCCGAATAATAACTTCTCTCATGGCCACTCGTGAATTAAAAACACCATCGACAATGCGGGTCTGTTGCCTCTAAATAAAGTATCAAAACAAGAAGCAGACTGCAAAGTCGGACTGTTTATAAAGTCAGAGGACAGATACAACGGAACCGCAGAATACGGGTCTGAAATACATGATGTGGCCAAAAGTGGACACCTCTCCAACTTATGGCATTTAGGTGATTACAGCAAAGGGTCTGGTAAACCCCCTCAACACTGGACCTTTAGGTGGACTTTAAAGTGTTTGTAAACCTTCTTCCTCTGCTATCTGCATGAATCACTTCTGACAAGTTTTCCTGACACCAAAAGAAAAATGGTGACGGGGAGGGAGCTCCAGCACACAGACTGTGATTGACAGACTCAGCTCTGTTCCTGTGTGCTGTGTGAAGGGGGGTGGGGGGGGGGTGAGAGGGGGCGGGGTTGGGACGGGGGTGTCCCTTCCCTCCCCTCCAATCAGCTCTCAGAGCTCTCCTCCCTGAGACCTGCAGAATGTCACTTCAGATGAGAGGGGGTGGGGTTGGGGCGGGGGGTGTTTCTTCCCTCCCCTCCAATCAGCTCTCAGAGCTCTCCTCCCTAGGACCTGCAGAATGTCACTTCAGATCTCCACCCACTTTTTTTCTGAACTCTCAGAGAAGCTGTATAAATTCTGGAGTCTGAATGGATGTAGAGAGAGCTGCAGCTAAAAAGGTACAACTTATGGGTAGGATTCCCTGAATCCATAATTTGAGCTAACTACTGAAAGGCCTGTGATACTGTTCATCCATTTTCGCAATTCAGACGATCCTGCACCATTATTATAGGCAGAGGGTGATAGCATTACTCAGACCCGGCAGCTCCCAAGTTTCCAGGATCACCTCCTTTGTTTTTTTACTGCAAGTAATTTTTAGTGTGATGTTCGGTGTATTTGGTAGTTAACATTTATTAATAGCTAGCAGGACGGAACCAAGGGGTAGGCAAAAGGGGCAGCTACCTTGAGTGCTTCAGCAGGAGGGGCAGCAAAAAAGGTCAGGGCCTGCCACCTTTGCTGCTGATGGACAGCTCATGGGGGAGGGGGGCGCACTTGAGCCTTTTCACCTTGGGTGCTAAAGGACTTTGTCCGGGCATTGATAGCGGTTTTCAGTAATAGAGAAAGTCTTGGCTAGAGGTTAGGTAAAGGTTTCTTTAGGGGGTATGGCTAACTTCAAATGTTAAGTTGGATTTGAGGATCAGGTTAGATTTGAGGGTCGGGTTGGATTTGAGGGTCGGGTTGGATTTGAGGGTCGGGTTGGATTTGAGGATCAGGTTGGATTTGGAGGGTCGGGTTGGAGTTGAGGGTCAGGTTGGATTTTAGGATCAGGTTGAATTTGAGGATTAGGTTGGATTTGGGGTCGGGTTGAATTTGAGGGTCGGGTTGAAGGTTGGGTTGGAGTTGAGGGTCGGGTTGGATTTGAGGGTCAGGTTGGATTTGAGGATCGGGTTGGATTTGAGGGTCGGGTTGGATTCGAGGGTCAGGTGAGATTTGAGGGTCAGGTTGAATTTGAGGGTCAGGTTGAATTTGAGGGTTAGGTTGGATTTGAGGGTTAGGTTGAATTTGAGGGTTAGGTTGGATTTGAGGGTCAGGTTGGATTTGAGGGTCAGGTTGGATTTGAGGGGCATGTTGGAGTTTAGGATCAGGTTGTATTTGAGGGTCAGGTTGTATTTGAAGGTTAGGTTCCAGGTTTATCGGCGGGTAGGGATGGATTTTAAAGTTAAGATTAGTAGTCAGACTCAAGGTAAAGCCAATAGCCATCCTTAACCTCCAGAACAGTGATTCTGCCTAGACTCAGTCTTCAGTCCGCTGCAGGCGGGGGGGGGGATACATTTCCTCAGTCCTGTCCCCCAGTGATTAGACTGCAACATTGTAACTTGTAGCAAGTCACAAAGTGAGAGGGTGCAGCAGGGGCTGATCTGTGTCAGTCATTTGTGAACACAGCCAAGAACTGCACAGACACCAGGATTTACATGATTGTGTTAACGGTGAGCCGGCATCTCAGTCCAGGAAGTGGATGGTGAGCCTGGATGATGCCTGAACAAAGATGGCTCTGGAGTTTTGGAGAGAAAAGCAGATGAAGACATTGCCAGGGGGAGTACTGTGATCTCTGTGGGAGGTAGTAAATACCTGAAAGTGTAACAGTGCATGTACTTAACATCACCGATATTTCTGGTTCTAGGTCAGGTTAAATATCTGAGTGATTTTATCAATTAGAAGAAACTTCAAACTGACTGCAGAGTTTCCTGACACTGAAATATGCCAGAAATGTGTGCAATGTTTGTCTCCAGGAGAGCTCAGTAAACAGATCCGATCTCCAGGAGGAAAAGATGTGATAAAAAGGCGTGAAGACAAAACTTCCCTTCTGATTCACAGATAGGTGCTCCATCGGGGTGAGAGGGACGCCGTTGTGTCACTCCGGTGTTCTGTCTCCAAAGAGACAAATGTTTCTCAGATTTTCTCATCTGCCATCAATGTGCGTAATAAATAAAAGTCATTTCACACTCATTGTTACCGAACGACATTCCATTTGTATCAATGACCTAACAGCAGCCATACCATAGCAGACCATGGAGCTACTATGGGGCCCGGGGGGTGGAAAGGGGTCCCTTAGACCCCCCATACACACTATTAGATTAGATTAGTCAATGACTTGGTATTTGGACAGCTATTTTATCTAAGAGAAATTCCCAAAACATGTCCCGTTGGGGGTACTTGAGGACAGGGTTGAGAACCACTGACATAGAGGGAATGTTAACCACTCGACCTCCAGAAGGTTTACCCCCCTTCATGACCAGGCCATTTTTTGCGAGACGGCATTGCGTTACTTTCACTGACAATTGCGCGGTCGTGCGACGTTGTACCCAAACAAAATTGATGTCCTTTTCTTCCCACAAATAAAGCTTTCTTGATATTTGATCACCTCTGTGGATTTTATTTTTTGTGCTAAAAACAAAAAAAGGCCGACAATTTTGAAAAGAAAAACGACCATTTTTTTTAACTTTCTACTATAACAAATTTCCAATAAAAAAGAATAGAAAAAAAAAATAAAATTTCTTCAGAAATTTAGGCCAATACGGTATGTATTCTGCTACATATTTTTGGTAAAAAAAAAAAAAAATCCCATTAAGCGTATATTGATTGATTGGCGCAAAAGTTATAGCGTCTACAAACTATGGGATATTATTTTTTTTTTTTTTACTAGTTTTTACTTTCTTTACTAATAATGGCGGTGATCAGCGACTTATAGCGGGACTGCGATATTGCAGCAGACATTTTGACACTTTTGACACTATTTGGGGACCAGAGACACCAATACAGTGATCAGTGCTAAAAATTATGCACTGTCACTGTACTAATGACACTGGCTCTGAAGGAGTTAACATCAGGGGCGATCAAAGGGTTAAATGTGTGCTTAGCCAGTATTTTTCTACAGTGAGGGAGGGGCTTTTACTAGGGGAAGAGATGAATCCATGAACCTGCTTTGCAGAGACATAGGATCCATCCCTTCCCTTCTGACAGAACGGCGATCTGCCTTGTTTACATAAGCAAACCGTTGTTCCGTCTCTGTGCTAAATGATCGGTGGGTGCCGACGGACATCGAGTCTGCGGTACCCGCTGCTGGGTTCCCGCTGAGTATGATCACGGCGGGACCGAGCCACTAGCAGCATGCATGCACGCCACCTACCCAGAGGAGCGGGATCACACACACACACATATACATATACACACACATATACATATATATATATATATCATAAATAGTAAAAAAGTCCAGCAATCCAAACTAGATCATATAATACTAAAAACAGCGCTAAAAAAAGCCACAAAAAGAAGTGTCACAGTGAGTGGCTAGAAACACAAATATAAGTCTATATGTAGAAGGTAATGATGATGACAGTACAAAGTTTTTCTAGGTGTAGAATCACTGATGTCCAGACGTGCACCTTTCACCGGAAAGAAAACATGTTCCACCACGTGATGCACACTCCCCAAGGGGGTCAAACTCACCAGAAGCCAATATTAAAAGGGCATTGGGTAAGGTACTCAGCATCCACTTCAATAGTCAGTCATCATCATCAGCAGGTATCACTGGTAAGGGGGCTCCATATATATCATAAAACATAAGAGCAACACCGACATAGCGAAATCCTGTTTATTCATGTAAAAAAAAACCCCTATACAGCAGTGTTCCCCTTAATCCTAACTACGTACATTGTAACAATTTGAAATAGGCAAATAAGTAAGCCCAGAGGGCGCTGTCACCATGTCTAGCCATCCAGGATGGAATGTGTGTCTCCCTGCAGCCACCACACTATCTTCCTGGTAGATGGTAGTAGACGGTGGAGCGCAAGTGTCACTTCCGGATCGTCGTGTAGGCCAAGCCCTGACTGGTTTCATCATCAAGGACTTCTACAGAGTCCT
Organism: Aquarana catesbeiana; assembly: GCF_042186555.1. Lineage (NCBI taxonomy): Eukaryota > Metazoa > Chordata > Amphibia > Anura > Ranidae > Aquarana > Aquarana catesbeiana. The sequence continues at coordinate 29,448,025 of NC_133334.1, read as the reverse complement.
TGATGACGAAACCGGACTTCTACAGAGTCCTTGATGACGAAACCGGTCAGGGCGTGGCCTACACGACGATCCGGAAGTGACACTTGCGCTCCACTGTCTACTACCATCTACCAGGAAGATAGTGTGGTGCCTGCAGGGAAACACACATTCTATCCTGGACGGCTAGACATAGTGACAGCGCCCTCTGAGCTTACTTATTTGCCTATTTCAAATTGTTACAATGTACGTAGTTAGGATTAAGGGGAACACTGCTGTATAGGGGTTTTTTTTTACATGAATAAACAGGATTTCGCTATGTCGGTGTTGCTCTTATGTTTTATGATATATATGGAGCCCCCTTACCAGTGATACCTGCTGATGATGATGACTGACTATTGAAGTGGATGCTGAGTACCTTACCCAATGCCCTTTTAATATTGGCTTCTGGTGAGTTTGACCCCCTTGGGGAGTGTGCATCACGTGGTGGAACATGTTTTCTTTCTGGTGAAAGGTGCACGCCTGGACATCAGTGATTCTACACCTAGAAAAACTTTGTACCGTCATCATCATTACCTTCTACATATAGACTTATATTTGTGTTTCTAGCCACTCACTGTGACACTTCTTTTTGTGGCTTTTTTTAGCGCTGTTTTTAGTATTACATGATCTAGTTTGGATTGCTGGACTTTTTTTACTATCTATTTATGCCATTTTTTTCCTTTTTAAACAGCTGCTTGACATTTTTGAATATTTATTAATTTATTTATTCAATGTCGCACATTTTATTGTGGGATTTAATACTCTCAAATGTTTGTTTATTTAATTATTTTACACTGCATATAGAACCGTGGGATTGATCTGGCGCTGAGTGTGTGTGTTTGTAGGCCTCATTTTCACACACCTTCTCTGCATATATATGTATATACACTGTATATATATATATATATATATATATACACACACACATATTTAAACGTGATCCGGCACATAGCTGAATGAAAAGTACAATTAAATAAAAACACTTTAAAACAAAAGAAATCCCACTGCTGGCACAGGTCCTACTATTCTATTGCAAAATGAAATATATATACTGGATAAGGAATAAGTAGAATTGTGAGGACTATAATTATTAGAGGTCATCACCAATCTATGGCTGTTCACAAATGCTGTGTATGCATTTATCAATTATTTTAATCACATCTACCAGCTGATGTATTGCTGCAAAATTTATCTGAATAGTTTTATGTTTTTTTTTTTTTTTACTTTTTAATCTATGAAAAATAAAGTTTTTTTATTTTATATCATTGCAGCTTTCCCTCATTAACATAAATGGTGGACAGATGATGAGAAGTGGGCTGGGTCTGGTGGTTTTTCTCAATGTTTCCTGAAAGAAGTCATAACAGTGGTGTCTGCCTTGTATCATCTCTATAGTCCTCCCACTCCCATCACATCGCTAACCATTCCCAGCAGAAGCATTATAGGATCATTCATGATTTTTGCAGACAACCCCCCTCCCCCAATGATGTGGTGCAGTACATGTGTGTCGTCCTAAGGCTGGCCATACACTATTCAATTTTCCTGTTCAACTTTCCTTTAGATTTACCAAAACCATATAATAGGAGGTCAAACCTAAACACTTTCAATTTGGATGCAATCAGGCAGGCCCTTGTACTACATAGTTGAAGGTAAATCTAAAGAAAATTGAACAGGAAAATTGTATGGTGTATGGCCAGCTTAAGGCTGAGGCACAATTCTAGAAGAAACAACTGACCCCCCCCCCTTGGTTAAATGAAGACAGCGGCGCAGGGGGCCCGGTGTGCTGCGATAAAGAGGGAGGTTCTTGAAGGCATCTAACCCATAGCTCCCAACTTTCCCTGATTTCGAGGGACTGTCCCTGATTTGGAGCAATAGACAAACAAGATATTTGGGGGGGGCACACCCTAAAAGATGCATTAAAGCTGGTGCAGCCATAAGACCATACAATAGAAGAAAATATTACAGCGCACACATGCAAAAAAGTCATTTACCTCCAGCAGGGCTAGTTTAAAACACCTAGACAATTTCAAAAAATATTATCAAAAAATATGGGGATTTGGTCACACCATATTGCTATATGGTGCTTCAGCCCACTTACTGCGATAAAGTACCCCATAATCAGTGGGTCCTACACTATCCATAGACTGGGAGATCCTGCTTCTCTGAACCTCTCATTAGTGTCCACTTGTGTCATGGGTGGAGACCTCAAAGTTCTCCCATTTAGAAGAGTGTATGGCTCTCATGGTTCAGAGAAGCAGGATCTCCCAGTCTATAGATAGTGTAGGACCCACTAATCATGGGGTACTTTTTTGCAGTAAGTCGGCTTAGCACCATATAGCAATATGGTGTGACCAAATCCCCATATTTTTTGATAATATTTTTTGAAATTGTCTAGGTGTTTTAAACTAGCCCTGCTGGAGGTAAATGTCTTTTTTGCATGCGTGCGCTGTAATATTTTGCTCTGATTTGGAGCAATGTCCCTCTGTCCCTCTTTCCTCCTCATTTGTCCCTCATTTTGGTCTGATCTATATAGATGTATATAAAATGCACTTTTTATCTATCAAAAAGTGTTTCCCAGCGCTAAACCTTTCATCTGATTTCTAAATTGCTGCATTTGTAAATTCCAAAAGCCAATATAAAGGAATAGTAGTGGTAAAAAAAAAGCACTTGTGGGTTTAACCAATCTTGTATTTTTTTACAATTCTCCTTTAAGGGGGCGTGGCAAGGGGTGTGTCCTATGCCTGCATACTTTTGCTGATAGGTGTCCCTCATTCCCATCTCAAAAAGTTGGGAGGAGTGATCTAACCCACTCCAATGTACAGTCAGGGATGCGCCTGGACATTCACGAAGGTCTGTGCGGCGGGCCACATGGAGCATCTGTGCATCCCACGTGGATGGACGTGGCCCTTCGCATGCTGTACTGATCGGTACGCCTGTGGAAATTAGGCCTTAGAGAAGAGGAGAAAAGCCAGGGACGAAAAGAAGCCACAAGCAACATTCCTTGTCATTCCCTGGCTGTTATGTCCAGGGAAGCAGCTAACCAAGCACAATCTGTGTTTGATTAGCAGCTTTTGAGGCCATGGGGAGACATCAGGGATCTAATAGACCCCTGATATCTCCATAAAGAGGACCTGTCATCTTTCCAAAGCTATCACAAGATATCAGATATTTCATATAGTTATAGTTTAAAACAGTAGTGATTTTTATTTTGCACATGAGACAAGTTTCCTTCAATTCTATCTCACCCGAATGTGGTGGCTATGTATCCTCCCAGCGAGGATCCAATGATAATCCCGACTCCAAAGCAGAGCCCGAGTTTTCCCAGCGAGCCAGCGCGTTCCTCGGCCGTCGTCAGGTCAGTGATGATCATCTGAGCTCCTGAGAAAGAGAGCAAAAAAAACAAAAAAACTTTATTATATTCTGAGAATGAAGTTAAGTGTTGGTGGAGTGCGGGACCCAAAACAGGCGGGATCAGAACTTTAGAGGAAGGTTTGTGTCAGCCGGAATATCCTTGGGGAAGTGTAACGATGGGTGTGCCATAGATATAATGGGAGTTCAGTACATCTTTATCGAAGGTGCCATCGCGTTTCAACTTTGAAATTGTGCGACTTCATCTGAAAATCGCACGATTTCAAAGCCGCACATCAGTGCAACTTCAGGTGCGACTTTGAAGACATCTGTGCGGCTTCATGCCCAGATGTCTATATAAGTGGCACCCGATATCACAGAAATGAGTGCAGGAACTATTTTTTCAAAATCAATGTGGCACCACAAAGTCGGCGTCACATCGATTTGAACGGGGCCATTGCCGACAATAGGGTGCGACTTGTCATACGATTTGACCAGTCAAATCGCATGACAAGTTGCTCCAATGTGAACGAGGGCTTAAACTGAACGGACAGTAAACTGAAATCTGACACTCCCCCTTAAAGGAGTATTATACGTAAAAAAAAATAGATTAGTTAACCCCCAAGTGCTTTTTTTTACTACTACTATTCCTTTATACTGGTTTTGAAATTTACAAATGTAGCAATTAAGAAATTGGATGAAAAGTTTAGCACTGGGAAACATCTTTTGAAAGATAAAAAGTGCATTTTATATACAACTGTGTAGGTCACTCCTCCTACAAGCTTTAACCAGACACTGATAAAAGTCACAGGACCGCTATATACTGCTGATGAGAAAAGGTATTTAGCAGTTTATATTTACTTAAAGAGGAACTGCAGTCTGCTCACATAATGTGTAATAAAAACATCTTTGGCATTCTGAAGCTTCCCTCCAACCACTTTGCATATTATTTTATATACACTGTGATTCTGTAGTTTCCAAAATATGCTGCAGAATTCTCCCTCCACTGAGTCTGGCTGCAGCCATTTTAACTGTGGGCAGCTGAAGCTGCTGCCTGTTCACTTCCTGGATTTACACAAACACACCTCCAGCTCTGCAGCTCTCATTGGCTCTCTTATGACTAATTCCCCCCTCCCTTCCTGGCAAACTCTCACAAGAGTGAGAGAGAGAGCTGTGCATGATGTCATATACTTAGACTAATGACCAGAAAAGGAAACAGGAAGTGGGCTGTATAAGGTATTTACTGGCAGAAAAAAAAAGTTTTACTATCCAAAGTTAAAACAACAACAAGGGCAGAAGATTTAATATTTCAAAAGATGAAAAAATTACTGTAAAGGTGAAGGATTAAGGGGTGACCTGCGACCCAAATGAGCACCCTTTAATCCTTTCACTTCACATTGTTGTCCAGTATTCTCTGTAATTAGGGTCAGCATCTGAGCCCTGATGAAGGGAAGTATTGAGTCCCTGAAACGTGTCGGCTTTTTTTTTTTTGTAGCCTTCAGTCATGTGCTCTAAAGATTTACTGAACCCACATTAGATCCCTGGGACTCTTTTCACATTCTGAAAAGAGAAAGTCAACCATATTGAATCCGAACTATCTGCATACCTCCCAACATTTTGAGATGGGAATGAGGGACACCTACTAGTAAATGTATGTAGGCATAGGACACACCCCCCTGCCACACCCCCTTAAAGGAGAATTACCAAAAAAAAAAAAAAAAAAGGTTAATTAAATCCACAAGGACTTTTTTTTTACCACTACTATTCCTTTATATTGGCTTTTAAAATTTGCAAATGCAGCAATTTAGAATTTGGATGAAAGGTTAAGCGCTGGGAAACACTTTTTGAAAGATAAATAGTGCATTTTATATACATCTCTATAGATCAGAGCAAAATGAGGGACAAATGAGGAGGAATGAGGGAAAGAGGGACATTGCTCCAAATCAGGGACAGTCCCTCCAAATCCGGGACCGTTGGGAGCTATGCTATCTGTGATATGGTATCAAGAGTGACACAAAAGGGAAATACTGGTCACAGCAAAGGTGACAAACAGAAAGCAGAAATCCACTTAACTTCCACCTCAACCCCTTGACGCTGGCCGCACGCAAATATGTGGCTTCTCAGCGTGTGGGTTTTGGCACCAAGCAGCCACATATTTGCGTGAATTGGTGCAAATACAGCTGTGCTGAGGTCACGTGCGCTGCGCGCTCCCGGGACAGTTACCGGCAGGTAACGGAAATTTCAGCAAGCAGCGAACATGAGCTTTCCAATCATGTGACAGCCAATCACTGTGGTCACGTGATCATAAACCCCCGCCCCTCCTCCCGGCATCCCAAACCTCTTAAAGGGCCAGGAGGCGCTGGTGGCAAGAGGTTAACTTAACGTGGCAGCTGAAGGGAGTGGTACAAATTGAAGCTTCAGGCCGCTGCTAAAAGGTACAGCTACAACTTTACTTTTAAAAAAAAGTGAGGGGACAATCCAAGAAGTGGCTAACACATTTCAGGGGTTCAAGAGCGCCCCCTTCATCAGGGTTTGATTGACAGCAATGTGATTAGAAACCAGCTGCTGACAAGGCCTGTGCTTGTAATCACACTGGAAGAAGTACCATTAAAAGGTCCAGTTCACTTCTAATTTACATTGTTGTCAATCAGGCCCTGGTGAAGAGGGCACTATTGGACCCCCGAAATGCATTGGATACTTTTTGGATTGGCCCCCTGACTTTTATTGGACTAAAGTTGTACCTGGACCTCTTAGCGGTGGTGTGGCGCTTCAGTTTACATTGTATTTTGTTAGGGCCTCACATACAATTCAGTAAATACTCTGTGTCAGAGACAGCGGGATGTTACTATTATTATTCAGTATTTATATAGACGCCAACAGTTTGTGCAGCACTTTACAACATGAGAGCAGACAGTACAGTTACAATACAATTCAATACAGGAGGAACCAGAGGGATATAAACAAAGACTGTGCCCATAATACAAGAGATGGTCAGAGACAGCAGACATGATACAGGAGATGGTCAGAGACAACAGACATACTACAAGAGATGGTCAGAGACTGCAGACATGATACAGGAGATGGTCAGAGACTGCAGACATACTACAAGAGATGGTGAGAGACTGCAGACATGATACAGGAGATGGTCAGAGACGGCAGACATGATACAAGAGATGGTCAGAGACTGCAGACATGATACAGGAGATGGTGAGAGACTGCAGACATGATACAAGAGATGATAAGAGACTGTAGACATGATACAAGAGATGTCAGAGACAGCAGACATGATACAAGAGATAGTAAGAGACTGCAGACATGATACAAGAGATGTCAGAGACAGCAGACATGATACAAGAGATGGTAAGAGACTGCAGACATGATACAGGAGATGGTGAGAGACTGCAGACATGATACAAGAGATGGTAAGAGACTGCAGACATGATACAAGAGATGGTCAGAGACGGCAGACATGATACAAGAGATGGTCAGAGACTGCAGACATGATACAAGAGATGGTCAGAGACGGCAGACATGATACAAGAGATGGTTAGAGACTGCAGACATGATACAGGAGATGGTGAGAGACTGCAGACATGATACAAGAGATGGTAAGAGACTGCACACATGATACAAGAGATGGTAAGAGACTGCACACATGATACAAGAGATGTTCAGAGACTGCAGGCATAATACAAGAGATGGTTAGAGACTGCAGACATGATACAAGAGACAGCCAGAGACTGCTGACATGATACTGGAGATGGCCAAAGACTGGGGGCATGACAAATAAGTTGGTTAGAAACTGTGGGCAACATACAAGAGACGTTATATAAGAGATGATCAGAGACTGCAGACATGATACAGGAGATGGTGAGAGACGGCAGACATGATAAAAGAGACGGTCTGAGACTGCAGACATGATACAGGAGATAGTCAGAGACTGCAGACGTTATATAAGAGATGGTCAGAGAGTGTGGGAATGATACAGGAGACTGTGAACATGATATAGTAGTTGCTGGAGACTGGTAACCTTCTTCAAGAGACAGTCAGACTTGAGACACATTATATGAGACTGCTAGAAATCACTCCTATAACAGGGCAATAGGAAAACCCAGATTAGTGTCTGCAGGGGCCCCGAGGACCACAGGTTGGGCGCCAAGGGGGGGATAAAGTATTACAGTAATACCTCGGATTGCGAGTAACGTGGTTTACAAGCGTTTCGCAATAGGAGCTATTTTTAAAAAATCCTGGCTCGGCTTGCAAGCGTTGTCTCGCAAGATGAACAGGATTCAAGCCTCTGGGGTGTGCAGTACCACATTTGGCCAGAGGTGCGGAGGGTGCCGGTGACACTCAGAAACGCTCTGTTCCCGAGCCTCTCCGAGTTTTTCCAGTGCCCCCGCCCCACCTCTGGCCACATGTGGTACTGCATACAATAGCAGTCACTGTGGAACGAATGATCTGAGTTTCCATTATTTCCTATGGGGAAACTCGCTTTGATATACGAGTGCTTTTGGATTACAAGCATTCTTCTGGAACTAATTATGCTCGTAATCCAAGGTACCACTGTAGTTTTTGAACTAGTATTGAATTTGATACAATGTTGCAGTATGTACTGAGAATGTATCACATGTTTGGCACCATTAAGTATCAAATAATATACACGCAAAACGCTTTATTTCTTAGTTAGCATGTCAGCTACAAATACACATTGCCTAATGTAAAAGTCGCATCAGATTTGCCAGTGAGACCGATGGTGGAGGATGACAGATCGTTCACATCCCTTCTTAAAATGGTTAGCAAGATATCTATAACTACACTTAATTCTTTGTAGACCTGACCCTATTTTTTTTTTTTTATAGAACTGTATACATTGTCCTCTATGTACTCCACTAGGAAGTGCCCATAGGAAGCTGTGCTGGTTTAGTGTTCTATTTACAAAAGTGATTATAATTCAGCTCTGCAAACACACAGCTCAATCACTCAATCAGCAAGAAGACTCAACGTTGGTGTAACGTCGCCATCTAGTGGGGTGTTTTGATATTGCATGATGTGTTCCAATGTTCTGAAATGTAAAAAATGTCCAAACCAGTTGAGTAAAACCAAAAGCAAACTGCTGCACCCTTAGCCCTTGTTCACACTGAATGCGGCTTTGAAATTGCAAGACTTCATCTGAAAATCGCACAGTTGTCTATGTAAGTCGCACCTGAAATTGCCGAAATTAGTGTAGAGACTACTTTTTCAAAATCGATGCGGCACCACAAAGTCGGCGTCACGTCGATTTAAACGGGGCCATTGCCGACAATAGAGTGCAACTTGTCATGCGATTTGACTAGCCAAATCGCATGACAAGTTGCTCCAATGTGAACGAGGGCTTAAACTGAACGGACAGTAAACTGAAATCTGATTTCTTGCTACGTGTTACTGCAATGTTAAAAATGTTACAAATGATTAGCACCACACTTAAAGTGGTACTAAACCCACAAAAGTAAAATCAGTCTGTATATGCAGTAAAGCATGCTCCGCATTGTGTAAAAATTCTGTTTGATCCTGTCTTCTCTGATCCACCCCTTCTTCCATAGTCTCCAATCCATCTCCTGATATGACAGAGCCTTATGGGAACTCTGCACATGCTCAGTTTGGTGTGTATTGCTAGAGTTTTTTTTTTTCTTTTTTTGGGAGAGTGCATGTGATCAGCACAGGGCCAATCAGCACTGTCCAGAGGGTCAGGGGTCATGCAGCCTCATAGGACAGTCAAAGGAGAATGAAAACTATTCCTACAAGCTTTAACCAGACACTGATAGAAGACACAAGACTGCTATATACTGCTGGTGAGAAAAGGTATTTAGCGGTTTATATTTACTAAAATAATTGCATTTCCATGTTGTGTGTACTGTGGGAGACCAGATAAAGTGAAAATGCAGGCTCCTGGGTCTAGTAACACTTTAAAGAGGAACTAAACCCATCGATTTAACGGTTTCCCAAAACAATTGTGTTCAAGGTATTCTGTGAATGCTGTCACAGGAGCTTTATACTCCCATCCAAACTGTAAAGTCATCAAATGGTTGTATGTCAAAACTGATCACATGTGCAATACCATGGCAACTGCAGATCAATCAGAAATTAAAGCGGAGTTCGCCCAACCCCCCGCCCCAGCAAAAAATTAAAAGTCAGCAGCTACACATGCTGCAGCTGCTGACTTTTAATATTAGGACACTTACTTGTCCCAGAGTCCAGCGATGTCGGCACCCCAGCAGATTTTCAGATCTGCTCTCGGGTTCTGCCGCTGCCATTTGTGCTAAGGGAAACCAGCAGTGAAGCCTTTCGGCTTCACAGCCGGTTCCCTACTGCACATGCACGAAGCACGCTGTCCTTTCTGAATGGCCCGGCGGCATACATTACATGCACCTGACCCTTGAACTATGTACATTACATACTCCTGACCCCTGACCTATGTACATTACATACTCCTGACCCCTGACCTATGTACATTACATACTCCTGATCCCTGAACTATGTACATTACATACTCCTGACCCCTGAACTATGTACATTACATACTTCTGACCCCTGAACTATGTACATTACATACGCCTGAGCACTGAACTATATACATTGCATATGCCTGACCCTTGAACTATGTACATTACATACTCCTGACCCCTGAACTATGTACATTACATACTCCTGACCCCTGAACTATGTACATTACTTATGCCTGACCACTGAACTATATACATTGCATACGCCTGACCCCTGAACTATGTAAATTACATATGCCTGACCCCTCAACTATGTACATTACATACTCCTGACCCCTGAACTATGTACATTACATACTCCTGACCCCTGAACTATATACACTGCATACACCTGACCCCTGAACTATGTACATTACATACGCCTGACCCCTGAACTATGTACATTACGTATGCCTGACCACTCAACTATGTACATTACATAGTCCTGATCCCTGAACTATGTACATTACATACGCCTCACCCCTGAACTATGTACATTACATATGCCTGACCCCTGAACTATGTACATTACATATTCCTGATTCCTTGAACTGTGTACATTACGCACGCCTGACCCCTGAACTATGTACATTACATACACCTGATCCCTGAACTATGTACATTACATACTCCTGACCCCTGAACTATGTACATTGCATACGCCTGACCCCTCAACTATGTACATTACAAATACCTGAACTATATACATTACATATGCCTGACCCCTGAATTATGTACATTACATACTCCTGACCCCTGAACTATGTACATTGCATACGCCTGACCCCTGAACTATGTACATTGCATATGCCTGACCCCTGAACTATGTACATTAAAAATACCCCTGAACTATATGCATTACACATGCCTGACCCCTGAACTATGTACATTACATACTCCTGAACTATATAAACTACACTCCCCTGACCCCTGAACTATGTACATTACAATTACCTGACCCCTGAACTATGTGCATTACATACGCCTGAACTATATACACTACACTCCCCTGACCTATGTACATTACAATTACCTGACCACTGAACTATTTACATTACACACTCTTGACCCCTGAACTATGTACATAACATACTCCTGACCCCTGAACTATGTACATTAAACAATTCAGACCCCTGAACTATGCAAGTTACCCATCTCTAACTCCTGCACACTGTATGGTACATACCCCGGACATCTACACTGTGTACATTACATACTCCTGATCCCTGCACTCTGTATGTTACATGTTCTTAAAATCTGCTATAAACACCTGACATAGTAAATCCTACCTGCTACTAGACGGAAGTATCAATACAATGGCTACGGAGTAGAGTTTTCCTTTAAATGAGTCTGAATACATAAGTGAGTGATAATTATTACTCTATTATGACCCATAGAAGTGAATAATCAGTAAGGCTGCTGTATACAGTACCTGGCAAGCCCTGCATGAAAGCAGAGGGCAGGCGAGACAGAAACAGGAAGGGTATGCTGGTGGTGAATGCCAGGATTAGGTAATAGACGGATGCAGACAGGAAGGAGAGCGTGAGAGCGGCACGGGCACCATATTGATCCGAAAACCTGCAAGAGAAATGAAACATACAGGCGTGTCATGACTAGTAATCTGGCAACAATCATACACTGGTAGCCTGCCAACAGTCAGACACTGGTAGCCTGCCAACAGTCAGACACTGGTACCTTGCCAACAGTCAGACACTGGTACCTTGCCAACAGTCAGACACTGGTACCTTTGCAACATTCAGACCCTGGTAATCTGGCAAAAGTCAGACGCTGCTAACCTGGCAACAGTCATACACTGGTACCCTGCCTACAGCCAGACACTGGTACCTTGCCAACAGTCAGACACTGGTAGCCTGGCAACAGTCGGACACTGGTAGCCTGCCAACAGTCAGACACTGGTAGCCTGGCAACAGTCGGACACTGGTAGCCTGGCAACAGTCAGACACTGGTAGCCTGGCAACAGTCAGACACTGGTAGCCTGGCAACAGTCAGACACTGGTAATCTTGCCAACAGTCAGACACTGGTAATCTTGCCAACAGTCAGACACTGGTAATCTTGCCAACAGTCAGACACTGGTAGCCTGCCAACAGTCAGACACTGGTAGCCTGCCAACAGTCAGACCCTGGTAACCTGCCAACAGTCGGACCCTGGTAGCCTGGCAACAGTCGGACACTGGTAGCCTGGCAACAGTCAGACACTGGTAATCTTGCCAACAGTCAGACACTGGTAATCTTGCCAACAGTCAGACACTGGTAGCCTGCCAACAGTCAGACACTGGTAGCCTGCCAACAGTCAGACACTGGTAGCCTGCCAACAGTCAGACACTGGTAACCTGCCAACAGTCAGACACTGGTAACCTGCCAACAGTCAGACACTGGTAGCCTGCCAACAGTCAGACACTGGTAACCTGCCAACAGTCAGACACTGGTAGCCTGACAACAATCAGACCCGGGTAACCTGCCAACAGTCAGACACTGGTAACCTGCCAACAGTCAGACACTGGTAACCTGCCAATAGTTCGACCCGGGTAACCTGGCAACAGTCAGACCCGGGTAACCTGGCAACAGTCAGACCTTGGTAACCTGGCAACAGTTAGACTCTGGTAACCTTGCAACAGTCAGACACTGGTAACCTGCCAATAGTCAGACCCGGGTAATCTGCCAACAGTCAGACCCGGGTAACCTGCCAATAGTCAGACCCGGGTAACCTGGCAACAGTCAGACCCGGGTAACCTGGCAACAGTCAGACCCGGGTAACCTGGCAACAGTCAGACCTTGGTAACCTGGCAACAGTCAGACTCTTGTAACCTGGCAACAGTCAGAACCAGGTAACCTGGCAACAGTCAGACCTTGGTAACCTGGCAACAGTCAGACCCTGGTAACCTGGCAACAGTCAGATAACGGTATCATTGTTTGGCTGAGACCCCTACAAAAGCACCCTTCCTGTGTTGTACTCCTCTACATCCCCTGTAGGTGTTTGTTAATGACATAATGCACCTGTCCTCAGTTTCCCTCTATGACAAGTATACAGATAATATAGAAGATTGGAAATGTAAATGATTTACAGACGTTGAGATGAGATCAATGACACTGGTCACATGACATGTAATTCAGAGGTGACTGGCCTCATAAAACGTCACCGCCTGAGAAGACAGTTCACCACCGACTGTTTACACTGGAAGCTCGGCCTTCAGTAAGAAAAGAGTACCTGTCTCCTCTACACTGAGCCGCTCATTATCTAGAAGCGTCATCAGTAAAAGGACGTATGGCGATGTGCGTTGTTTTCCGCATTTGAAACACAGGTTCAAAATTTCCCATTTTCTTCATCGGAACATGTCACATGGCAGCTCTGAGGCCGCAACCGACCAGCTTTGTGCTGCGCTTCTTTGGACACCGCGGGTCCTATTGAGGGAAGACCGATCAAACGCGGTCTTTTCTTGCTGAATGCATGCGTTGGCGACTAAATAGCAGACGCAGCGTTTGACAAGAACGCCCATCACCATCAACCCCAATACTGTCATGTGACATTAGCAAGAAATGCAATCAACCCAAGTACCTATAGGGGTTAAATACAGCATACAGTATAACCACTTGACCTCCAGAAGATTTACCCCCCCCTTCATAAACCAGGCCATTTTTTTGCTATACGGCGCTGCGTTATTTTTAAATGACAATTGCGTGGTCTTGACATGCAACGCTGTACACAAATTAAATTTATGTCATTTTTTTCCCCACAAATAGAGCTTTCTTTTGGTGGTATTTGATCACCTCTGTGTTTTTTGGGGGTTTTTTTGCCCTATAAAATGAAAAAAGACTGAAAATTTTGAAAAAAATTAAATTTTTTACTGTCTGCTATAAAACATATCTTTATTTTTTATTTTATTTTATTATTATTATTATACGAATAATAATAAATGAATGAATATATGTAAAATAAATACACAAATAAATAAAAAAAATCAATAAATTAATACTAAGTAACAATAAATAACAATAAATAAATAATTAACCCTTACCCCTTAAAAAAATGAAATAATAATAAATAACTAAACACCCTAACACAAAAAAATATATAATTATTATTAATAATAATAATAATAATAATAATAATAATGTATTTATAATGTATTTAATAATGCACATCCCTCAGGCCGGCCATACAAGCGGAGTTTCACCCAAAAATGGAACTTCCGCTTTAAGGGAGGTGACCCCCCGACATGCCACATTTTGCATGTCATTTTTTTGGGGGGGGAGCCGGTACCCTCTTTTTAGAGGGTCCCAGCTCCCACTTCCTCCCGGCGCACCGTGGCACCGGAAGGGAGATCACCTCTCCCCCCTCCCTCTCGGCAATCATCTGGGACACGTCACAGGTCCCAGATGATTGCCCGGCCAGTCACGGCACGCGCGGCACGGCTCGCCCATGCGCAGTGGCCACAGTTACAATGCCAGCGCCGAAGAGAGGAGGAGGAGAGGAGCGGGGCTTCATTCCCCTCGCATCGCTGAAACCCCGGGACAGTTAAGTGTCCGATTATCAAAAGTCATCAGCTGCAGTATTTGTAGCTGCTGACTTTTTATTTATTTATTTTTTAAGCAGAACTCCGCTTTAATATTTTTTTAAGTTAGAAGTTAATTATTATTTAATCAATTATTATTACATATTCATTTATTTTACTTATTTATGATGGTTGTGTATTTGTTTTACATTTATTTATTCATATATTATTACTATTTCATTTTTGACTTTTTTTTTCCTTTGAGCAGAAAAATCACGCAGAAACGCGTTTCCATTCATTTCTATGGGAATTCAAACGTGCCAAAAATGCCCAAATCTGCCCGATTCGAGCGACAAACAAAGCCCCAGAACTTGTTTGGCTTCAGGCGACTCGGAGTGGAGATGTGAACCGTCTTCGTAGAGAATAATTGATTCTTTTTTTTTTCTCCTCCAGCGTTTTTGAGCTTTAAGCAGATAATTGCTCAGGTGTGAATGGGGCCTGAGATGTGAAGTTCCTTGGTGTTCCTGTCTGCTAGTGAAACAATAGGCAGCATACAAATTACGGGCCTGGGACACAAGAGCCATGGAATGCCTACCTTCCCTTTTCATATTCCCAGCAGCACTTTACTTGTTCTAGTTTTAATTTTTTATTTATATAAATATATATTTAATTTTATACCACCACCCCCTTTCTTTAGAATGTAAGCTCTACGAGCCGGGCCCTCCCGTCCCTTCTGTATTGAACTGTAATTGTGTTGTCCCCCCTCTACATTGTAAAGTGCTGCGTAAACTGTGGGCGCTATATAAATCGTGTATAATAATAATAATAATAATAATAATATTTCTTATATCCAGTAGTGGCCCGTCCACATGGGGCGCAGGGGCGCCGCCCCCCAAATCATGCACCCGGCCCCTAATCTACATGAAGGGTGCCGGACGCATGGATTCCAATGGGGTCTTTTTTTTTTTTTTAGAAGCACGTAATTAGAGCCCGGGGCGCTAATTGGCTTTAAAAAAGGGGTGGGCACAGAGCACAGTGGGTGGACCGACCGGGGGGTGGCTGTGGGTGCATTGTTTGCTGCCCCCCCCCCCAAAAAAAAAATGCCACCAGCCGCCACTGCTTATATCTGAAAAAGCAAATGAATCCGACATACAGCGGCCTGACTCCTGGTTGTTCTGGTTGGTCCAGTTTTAAAGCTGAAGTTTAACCTGCTTACTCCCTCCTCACTCATCAACACACTAAAGGAATGGTGCAAAAAAAAAAAAAAAGAAAGAAAGAAGAATCAGCTTTCATGCCATACCTTGTTTTAGACCCAGTGATGTGATCACTTGAACTCTGTGCTTTTCTATGCAATGCAGGCAGATCATGGCTGGTGGGGGGGGGCACCCTGCTGGACCCTTCCACCAGCCATGATTTTTGCATTGAGAAGCAAGGAGACCCAGAGATGAGATCACAGGGTCTACAATAGAATATTTAATAAAAAAAAAAGAAAAAAAAAAAGAAATTAAAAATGTCATTAGTATGTTGGTAAGTGGATGGGGGGGGGGGGGGGGGTTGGGAGAACCAGGGAAGGCACAATACTCCAGCGGCTGGTGACTCTTTATATTACCAGCCGAGCTTCTTGAGTTCGTTCACCTTGCCCAGTATAAACTCTGCAGATAAAGCAATGATTAGCAAATACCTTGAAGGGTAGAATAGAAGATTATAAACTTTGCAGATGCTGACTGTGCTGGAAATCACAACACTTGTCAGCCAAGCAGATTGAAGGGAGATTCCATCTAAAGGGGGGAGTTTTAGTGCCGCCATTATGGAGTATTTAGCAATGAAAATCAGATATTTTGCTGCCTTCTGTTTTTAAAAGTCAGGCTGGATTCACACCCGAGTGTCGTGTTTTTGAGCGTTTGTGTGCAGCGTTTTTGAGCTTTGCCATTTTATAATTAGCCAATAAAGAAAAATATCATCTGTTTCCTCTTTTGTTGCTATGTTTTTTCAGCTTTTTTATTTGCTTTTACTTATTTATTATTATTCATTTATAAATTGTTTTACTTTTTTTTTCCGCCTGTCAGTTTTCTAGGAGGACCTGAACGGGCGCTCCATGCACCTCTATGGAGCGACGGATGTCAACGGTGACATGTCCACTGACATCCGATCTGCTCCGATCCGCTGAATCCAGACAGATGGAGACCCTATTTTCCATCCGCCTGGCGGATTAGATCGGATGAAAACAGACAGGTGATCCGTTTTCATCCGATCCGCCATAGAAGAGAGCGGAGCTCTGACAGGTCTGTCCCTGCACAGTGAGCGGAGACAGACAACAGAGCGATCCCCCGCTGAGCAAGCGGAGTCCTTCAAAACGGAGATGTGTGTGTGAAAGGGGCCTAAGGGGTTAAAGCGGTTGTAAACCCAGACATCCCAACCTGCAAAAACTCACTGCCCATGAAATGCAGCCTTACCAGTTCCCAAGAAATAGAGCCTTACCAGTGCCCATGAAATAGAGCCTTACCAGTTCCCATGTAATGCAGCCTTACCAGTGCCCATGAATAGGGATGAGCCGAACACCCCCCGGTTCGGTTCGCACCAGAATCTGCGAACGGACCGAAAGTTTGCACGAACGTTAGAACCCCATTGACGTCTATGGGACTCGAACGTTCGAAATCAAAAGTGCTCATTTTAAAAGCTAATTTGCAAGGTATTGTCCTAAAAAGGGTTTTGGGACCCGGGTCCTACCCCAGGGGACATGTATCAATGCAAAAAAAACTTTTAAAAACGGACGTTTTTTCGGGAGCAGTGATTTTAATGATGCTTAAAGTAAAAAAAAAAAAAGTGAAATATTCCTTTAAATATCGTACCTGGGGGGTGTCTATAGTATGCCTGTAAAGTGACGCGTGTTTCCCATGTTTAGAACAGTCCCTGCACCAAATGTCATTTTTAAAGGAAAAAATCTCATTTAAAACTGCTTGCGGGTTTAATGTAATGTCGGGTCCTGGCAATATGGATGAAAATCAGTGAGACAAACGGCATGGGTACCCCCCAGACCATTACCAGGCCCTTTGGGTCTTGTATGGATATTAAGGGGAACCCCGCACCCAAATTAAAATAAGGAAAGGTGTGGGGCCACCAGGCCCTATATACTCTGAACAGCAGTATACAGGCTGTAGGTTTGTTGTTAAGTAGAATCTCTTTGTAATTTTGAACGGGTACATTTTTAACGTGTTTAGCTCCAGCCAAAAAATCTTTTTTAAGCTTTTTGGAAAACATAGGGAAGGGTTATCACCCCTGTGACATTTGTTTTGCTGTCTTTCCTCCTCTTCAGAAGATTTCACCTCACTTTTTGTCCCAATGGATTGGAAAGCATCAGTGGAAAGGAGAAATGTTTTTCCCACATTAACTCTTACAGGAGAGAATTTCCCTTCCTAGGGGTAGATTTCACTTCCTGTTGTCTCCTTCCATTTGCAAGTAGGAGTCGTTTGTAAGTTAGTTGTTTGAAAGTAGGGTCCTGCCCTATATACTCAGCAGAAATTTGGGCCTTAGGTGTTGCTGTGGCCACAACACTGTAAGCCCTCACAGGGCCCTGCTGTGAAATATTAGATCAAGAATTGTAATTACATGCCCCTGTTGAACGGGAGCTGAAAAATTAGGCCTTAGGCACTGGTGCTGGTGCCACAACACTGCAACCCCTCACAGACACTCTAGTTGGAATGCAGGAACGAGCCCTGCTGCAAAGTATTGCATCAAAAATTGTAATTACACGCCCCTGTTAAACAAGGGCTGAAAAATTGGGCCTTAGGCACTGGTGCTGGTGCCACAACACTGCAACCCCTCACAGACACTCTAGTTGGAATGCAGGAACGAGCCCTGCTGCAAAGTATTACATCAAAAATCGTAATTACACACCCCTGTTAAACAGGGGCTGAAAAATTGTGCCTTATGCCGCGTACACACGAGCGGACTTTACGGCGGACTTTGCCCGGCGGACTGGATTTCGTCGGACAATTCGATGTGTGTGGGCTCCAGCGGACTTTGTTTTCTCAAAAGTTGGACGGACTTAGATTTTAAACTTGTTTAAAATTTATCCGTTGAAATCGAGTCCGGTCGAAAAGTCCGCTCGTCTGTATGCTAGTTCGACGGACAAAAAGGCACGCTAGGGCAGCTATTGGCTACTGGCTATGAACTTCCTTGTTTTAGTCCGGTCGTACGTCATCACGTACGAATTCGACGGACTTTGGTGGATTGTGTGTAGGCAAGTCCGTTCATTCACAAAGTCCGTCGGAAAGTACGTCGAAAAATCCGCCGGGCAAAGTCCGCCGTAAAGTCCGACCGTGTGTACGCGGCATTAGGCACTGGTGGTGGCGCCCAGAACCAAAAATGCTCTTACAAGCTATCAGCGTGATGATTGAGGAGGAAGAGGATAATTACTCAGGAATAGTCACTCAGCATCAGCATAGGCAGTCTTTGAAGGGATCTGAGATTTCAAAAAAAATTATTCAGTTACATCAGCATCAGGTGCTTGGTAGCTGGTGGTGATCCAAGACTCATTCATTTTTATGAAGGTCAGTCGATCGACCGAGTCAGTGGACAGACGCACCCTGTGATCGGTTACCACGCCTCCAGCAGCACTGAATGTGCGTTCTGAAAGAACGCTGGATGCAGGACAGGCCAGTAGCTCAATTGCATACTGTGCAAGCTCTGGCCAGTGATCCATCCTCAAGACCCAGTAACCCAGAGGATTTTCGGTGGGAAAGGTGTCCAAGTCTGATCTTGCCCCTAGGTATTCCTGCACCATGTAAAACAGACGCTGGCGATGGTTGCTGGAACCGATCATACCTTGGGGCTGCGGACCAAAAAATTGTCTGAACGCATCGGTCAGACGGCCACCTTCTCCACCGCTCCTTCTTTGACTGACCGAAGCCTCAGCAACACGTTGTCCAGAAACAGGAGTTTGTAACCTCCCAGTCTCTGGGAACGCGTTGCACAGACCTTTCTGCAAGGCCTCCCGAAGATGTTTCATCCTCTGCTCCCTCTGCGATGGCAAGATAAGGTCCGCAACCTTACCCTTGTAACGTGGATCAAGGAGGGTTGCCAGCCAGTATTGGTCCTTCTCCTTGATACCACGAATACGAGGATCCTTACGCAGGCTTTGCAGGATCAGGGAGGCCATGCAGCGTAGGTTTGCTGAGGCATTCGGTCCGGAGTCCTCTGGGTCACTAAGGACGACATGGTCCGCAGCCACCTCCTCCCAGCCACGTACAAGTCCATGTGTTTCTTGGGACTGATCCCTTAAAGACTGCTGCTGATGCTGAGTTCCAGGCTCCACCTCCATACTGACACAATCTTCCTCCTCCTCCTCCTCCTCTTCCTCCTCGTCCTCTTCCTGTGTGATCGGCGGGCACGCAGGAACACTGTCTGAATAAAGGGGGCCTTGAGAGCTAAGGAAGTCCTCCTCTTCCTGCCTCTGTTCTGCCTCAAGTGCCCTGTCCATTATTCCACGCAGCGTGTGCTCCAACAGGTGGACAAGGGGGACAGTGTCACTGATGCATGCACTGTCACTGCTCACCATCCTCGTGGCCTCCTCAAATGGTGACAGGACAGTGCATGCATCCCTGATCATGGCCCACTGGTGTGGGGAAAAAAAAAACAAGCTCCCCTGACCCTGTCCTGGTGCCATAGTCGCACAGGTACTCATTGATGGCCCTCTGCTGCGTGTGCAGCCGCTGAAGCATGGCCAACGTTGAGTTCCACCTGGTGGACATGTCACAGATTAGGCGGTTCTTGGGCAGGTTAAACTCCTTTTGGAGGTCCGTCAGCCGAGCACTGGCATTATATGACCGGCGGAAATGCACAGACTTTCCTGGCCTGCCTCAGGACATCCTGTAAGCCCGGGTACCTGCCCAAGAACCGCTGCACCACCAAGTTAAGGACGTGAGCCAAACAGGGCACATGGGTCATTTGTCCCTGTCGGAGGGCAGAGAGGAGGTTGGTGCCATTGTCGCAAACCACCATTCCTGCCTTAAGTTGGCGTGGCGTCAACCACCTCTGAACCTGCCCCTGCAGAGCTGACAGAACCTCTGCCCCAGTGTGGCTCCTGTCCCCCAAGCACACCAGCTCAAGCACCGCATGGCATCTTTTGGCCTGCGTACTTGCGTAGCCCCTTGAACGACTACGGAGCACCGCTGGTTCCGAGGAAGAGGCCATGGAGGAAGAAGAAGAGGAGGGGGTGGAGGAGAGAGGTGTGTCACAATCATTAGCATTTTGGAGGCATGGTGGCGGAACAACCTCCAACACTACTGCACCTTGTCCTGCATCCTTCCCAGCTGCCAGCAGAGTCACCCAATGCGCCGTGAAACTTAGGTAACGTCCCTGTCCATGCCTGCTGGACCATGAGTCAGCGGTAATATGCACCTTACCGCTGACCGCCCTGTCCAGCGAGGCATGGACATTGCCTTCCACATGCTGGTAGAGAGCTGGAATCGCCTTCCGTGAGAAAAAGTGGCGTTTGGGTACCTGCCACTGAGGAACTGCACATTCCACAAACTCACGGAAGGGGGCAGACTCTACCAACTGAAAAGGCAGCAGTTGAAGTGCTAGCAATTTTGCCAAGCTAGCATTCAACCGCTGGGCATGTGGATGGCTGGGAGCAAACTTCTTTCGGCGGTGCAGCAGCTGGGGCAGGGAAATTTGCCTGGTACAATCTGATGTCGGTGTACCAAAATCAGATTGCCCACAAGTACGTGGCTGTGACACACCTAATTCTACACCTTCATTCCTCTCAGTGCAGGTCTCAGAGAGGACTGAAGGTCTAGTGGGGTTGGAAATCTCAGCTGATGAGGAGCAAGCAGAGGTCCTCTTTGTTCTTTGGTGTGGGTCTTTTAGATACGCTTGCCAACGAACTGCATGGCAGGTCAACATATGTCTGGTCAAGCATGTGGTACCCAAGCGGGAGATGTTTTGGCCACGCGAGATACGCTTGAGACATATGTTGCAAATAGCAGCGGTGCGATCTGATGCACTCGTCTCAAAAAAGGCCCACACCAAAGAACTTTTTGAATAACGCGCAGAGACTGCAGCGCCCTGCACATGTGGAGCTTTGGGGTGTGATGCAGTCAATGTGCTGCCCTTAGGCTGGCCCCTGGAGGGCATCCTGCCTCGTTGGTGATGTGCCGCCTCCTCCTCCTCCTCCTCCTCCTCTCTCCTATCAGGCACCCACGTTGAGTCAGTGACCTCATCATCCCCTCCCTCCTCATCACTGGAGCAAACCTGGCAGTATGCTGCAGCAGGGGGAGCATGACTGCCAGATTGCTGTCCTTCTTGGGCACCCCCTCTGTCCGTGCTCGTGTTACTGCCTTCATCGAGCTCAGTATCATCATCAGAGCCTTCCAAACGCTGGGCATCCTCCTGGAGCATGTACCCAACACTGTGGTCAAACAGTTCGAGGGACTCCTCAGGAGGACATGGTGGGGCTAGGGAAGGAGTCACTGATGACATTGAGCCGAGGGAAGAGGCCGCTGCTTTGCCAGACAAAGTACCCTGGGCATGGGTGAGAGAGGATGAGGAGGATGAGGACGGCTTGGTCATCCACTCGACCAAGTCTTCCGCATGTTGCGGCTCAACATGGCCAGCTGCCGAAAAAAAGGCCAAGCGTGTCCCATGGCCACGTGCTGATGAGGATGCACCGTCTCCACGACCAGCACTAGACACAGAGCCTGCTTGCCCTCTCTTATTGGCTTGTGACTGTCTGCCTCTCCTTCTTGGCCTTCCAGACATACTAATGGCCTGTAGCTGCACTAAGCTGGGATATATATATATATATATATATATATATATATATATACTGATACTGCAGCTAGCAAAATCAACTGCCTGCCTGTAGTATGAGAACACCACCAACCTTCTACAGGTAGCTTTAGCTGAACACTGTGAGGTGGACGCACCCCACTAACTTGTAGGTTTAGCAGAACACTGTGAGCAAGACGCACTGCACTAACTGTAAATAGTCTAGCTGCCTGACTGTGGTACTAATAGGATCAAAAGAACACCAGCAATTTTCTTTAAAATACTGTAACAAGACAAGCCTGCCTGTCAGTAAGAAGATAACAGGAACGGATCTAGCTGAACACTGTGAGCAGGACGCACCCCACTAGCTTGTAGGTTTAGCTGAACACTGTGAGGTGGACGCACCCCACTAACTTGTAGGTTTAGCTGAACACTGTGAGCAGGACGCACCCCACTAACTTGTAGGTTTAGCAGAACACTGTGAGCAGGACGCACTGCACTAACTGTAAATAGTCTAGCTGCCTGACTGTGGTACTAATAGGATCAAACGAACACCAGCAATTTTCTTCAGGTAGCTGTATTTACTGTAACAAGACAAGCCTGCCTGTCAGTAAGAAGATAACAGAAACGGATCTAGCTGAACACTGTGAGCAGGACGCACCCCACTAGCTTGTAGGTTTAGCTGAACACTGTGAGGTGGACGCACCCCACTAACTTGTAGGTTTAGCTGAACACTGTGAGCAGGACGCACCCCACTAACTTGTAGGTTTAGCAGAACACTGTGAGCAGGACGCACTGCACTAACTGTAAATAGTCTAGCTGCCTGACTGTGGTACTAATAGGATCAAAAGAACATCAGTAATTTTCTTTAAAATACTGTAACAAGACAAGCCTGCCTGTCAGTAAGAAGATAACAGGAACGGATCTAGCTGAACACTGTGAGCAGGATGCACTGCACTAAATGTAAATAGTCTAGAAGATAACAGGAACGGATCTAGCTAAACTGAATACAGTGTATATATATATATATATATATATGCAACACCTGGGATGCATATATATACACAATACACTTTAAGTGCAGCTAACTGACTGACTGTTCTGCCTAATTTAGCTAACTCAAATGAAATGACACTGTCTCTCTCTCTCTCTCTAAGCACACCGGAACACACTGCACAGGGCCGCCGTGCAGGCGGCCTTATATAGTGTGGGGCGTGTACTAAATCCCCTGAGCCATAATTGGCCAAAGCCTCCTTGGCTTTGGCCAATTATGGCTCTCTGTTAAGGCGGCGCTGTGATTGGCCAAGCATGCGGGTCATAGTGCATGCTTGGCCAATCATCAGCAAGCAATGCACTGCGATGCCGCAGTGAATTATGGGCCGTGACGCACCACACGAATTTGGCGCGAACGGCCCATATCGTTCGCAATTCGACGAACGATCGAACAGCCGATGTTCGAGTCGAACATGGGTTCGACTCGAACACGAAGCTCATCCCTACCCATGAAATACAGCCTTACCAGTGCCCATGTAATGCAGCCTTACCAGTGCCCAGGTAATGCAGCCTTACCAGTGCCCACGTAATGCAGCCTTACCAGTGCCCACGTAATGCAGCCTTACCAGTGCCCACGTAATGCAGTCTTACCAGTGCCCACGTAATGCAGCCTTACCAGTGCCCACGTAATGCAGCCTTACCAGTACCCACGTAATGCAGCCTTACCAGTGCCCACGTAATGCAGCCTTACCAGTGCCCATGAAAAGCAGCCTTACCAGTGCCCATGTAATGCAGCCTTACCAGTGCTCAGAAAATACAGCCTTACCCGTGCCCACATAATGCAGCCTTACCAGTGCCCATGTAATGCAGCCTTACCAGTGCCCTTGAAATGCAGTCTTACCAGTGCCCACGTAATGCAGTCTTAGCAGTGCCCACGTAATGCAGCCTTACCAGTGCCCACGTAATGCAGCCTTACCAGTACCCACATAATGCAGCCTTACCAGTGCCCATGAAAAGCAGCCTTACCAGTGCCCATGTAATGCAGCCTTACCAGTGCCCAGAAAATACAGCCTTACCCGTGCCCACATAATGCAGCCTTACCAGTGCCCATGTAATGCAGCCTTACCAGTGCCCTTGAAATGCAGTTTTACCAGTGCCCACGTAATGCAGCCTTACCAGTGCCCAGAAAATACAGCCTTACCTGTGCCCATGTAATGCAGCCTTACCAGTGCCCATGAAATGCAGCCTTACCAGTGCCCCTGAAATGCAGCCTGATTACACAGAGCTCTGAAACAGATTTGAATAACCCGGCGGCAACTGTAACAAATTCCCGCCTCCTATGACACAAGTCACACTGATTCAATATATCATTTGATCAGTGTTCTATCTAGGAGGCGGGACTTTGTTACAGTCCTCCACCTTGCACAAACGGGGACGTCATCACATCCGCCTGTCACTCACCCACAGACAGAAGACAGAGCAGCCCGAGCGGCCACCATCTATTCGGCGGCTCGGGCTGCTCTGTCTTCTGTCTGTGGCTGAGTGACAGGCCCAACCGGGAGATCGCCCGGCGATCGCAGGTGTCCATGAGCCCGCAGCCAAATGCGGGAGACTCCCGCAACTCGCAGGACACTTGGGATGTCTGTAAACGCGTTTTTTCTTACCTGCAAGGCAAAGTCATAATGTGCTAATATGCATCATGTGCCTGGGCACACCCTAATCACCTAGTGCACATTAGCATTATCGCTCTGTGTAGCAGCGGGGAGGTGGGAAGGATCTCCCTCTTACTGGATCTGCCAAAAGAGAAATGTTTATCCATTTTTCTTTCACTGTGCTGGCAGGGAGATCAATGTGCCAGGGCCATTTACAGTATATATTTGCACACACGCACGTGTGTGAGCTTTGGGCAATAGGAATAGGCTATGCACACCTATGTTGTCAGTAGGGGTGTCAGTGCTGTTTCAGCCAATAAGGAGAGGGAGTCGGATCGGGAGGGGGCTCAGGTGAGTATTGGAGGGGGGGGGGGGGTTGGGGGGAACAGCAAGCAAAAGGTTTTTACCTTCATGCATAGGTAAGAAACCTTCAGCCTCTACAGCCACTTTAAGCCGAGTCCAATGAGATTTGAAAATGACAGTCACTTGACTGAAGATCCTTCTTGTGTTTGTCCATCCTTATTGATTTTATTATCAGCTGATCCAGCATATTTTATACAAATGTTCTTGCCATCACTGCTGAGACTGAAGAATATTGAATAGAAGGGTTCCAAGTTGAACTTCTACTGCGGTGTTAAGCCTCGTACACACAGGGGCGGATCGGGGGGGGGGGGGGGGGGCAATGGGGCAATTGCCCCCCCCAGAAAATAGTACTGACTCTAAAGCTTTCTCCCTCCGCCACCTCACCAGATTTGTGTTACGAGGTGTAGCGTCACATATGGCGACCCATTACATTTGGCTACCCGCTGGACTGTGCATGCACAACGCCGCCATATGCGTTCCAACACTGTGGTGATCTGCGCTTGCGCAGAATTTTGTGGCCACACCCCTGAGTCCAGGTTCAAGCCCCACCATCCAAGTGGACATAGAGTTAGATTATAATTATGCCGAGCGAAGCGAGGCCATGCCCGAAGCGTGGCGAGCGAAGTGAGCCCACAAGGGGCCCTGTGGCAAAGTGGTCTTACAACAGTGTTGGAACGCATATGGCGGCGGCGCGCATGCGCACTCCAGCGGGTAGCAAAATGGGATGGGTAGCCGAATGTGACGTGACACACAGGCATCTAAATGCAGCTGCTGGGACTTTATTTTTGCTTCCCCTGGCTCTCCCAGGTGGCCTAAAATATATTCCCTGGGCCCCATCAGTTCATTTAGAGGGGGCCAGCGGCGTCACTATGGGGGGGTCTGGATCGATGTGATACCGGGGCCGCTGCTACCCGCTGGCAGAGTTGCCGCAGGGCGGTGCGAGTGTCACTTCCCTGTCAGGCGGAGTGATCTCCACCCAACAGGAGCTTCCTAGTCCCTGCTTGTGTGACGTCACGATTCAGAGGTGCGAGGGATTGAAGACAAGATGCTGCCAGAGCTCAGTGCACTGCAAGTGAGTGATCAGTTAGCTAAGGCATTGTTATGTTAATGAGTTAACACCTTGTCTTACATGTAAAGTGGTTAATGCTTTGGGGGGGGGGGGTTAAATAATTTACAATGGTAATTGTAATCTGGCACATGGAGGGGGTTAATGTACTCATGTATTAGTGACCAGTGGCAATTAACCCCTTTGTGCTGCATTAATGACAGTGGCACCATCAGTGTTAATTAACCCCTTTTATGCTACAGCATGAAGGGGTTTATAAACACTGCCACTAATGCCACTAATGCAGCACAAAGGGGTAAAATAATCGCCACTGGTCAGTAATACATCAGTGAGTACATTAACCCCCTCCATGTGCCATATTCCAATTACCAATCATCATCATTATCATCATGATAATCACACAGTATAAGTGCGTTATGCCCCAGCACCTGTATTGTGTGATTATCATGATGATAATGATGATATAGAATGACAGAAATATTCGTCTTTAGTCTTCATTCACACAGGGGGCGCTGCAGACATGCGTCTAACATGCAGCGATGTCTTTTACTGGCTTGTGGATGCATAAAGTGTTCCATGCATCCCAATGCCGGCATCCCATTTATTTCTACTGAGACACACAGCCGCTATATCCCAATATGTCATGCATGCGGATCCCAGAATGCATGCAGGGTTCATTCAAGGACCCGCACCAGCATGTCATATTGGGATATAGCGGCTGTGTGTAGAAATAAATGGGATGCTGGTGTTCTGTTGAGAAGCGCCCGAAAACCCAGCTGGTACCCTGTTTGGGGCAGACTAACCTACAGAATGAAATGGGAACCTTCACCGGCACATTCATACACTGCCAAAGCAGCAACATGGTGGCTTATAGGTAAGACTCTTCTCTTTCCAGACTGTGGTATTGGGTTCATTTCGCACCCTTGTCTGTGTGCGATTTGGATTGGTGGCTAAATGTGTGCCCAACGGCTGATAATTCAATTGGATTCCACCATAATGTGTGGGTATAATGTGAACAACAGCGTTTAGATATACTTGGGAAGCAGAGACTTATTGACTAGACTTTCCCACCAAAGAAGTAACGGTTCTATACGGTTTGGAGAAAATAGACATACAAATATAAAAGTAGTTCCATGGGGTCCATGTTTTCTACGCCGAATAGATTGAATTTAACTTTAAAAAAAATCTTACCTGCCAAAAATTGGACCTCCCACGAGCTGAAGGATTCCAAAAACGGTCTGTAGATAGCCGAAACCTACAGTGTCCAAGCCCAGGTTCTTCGCCAGATACTGAAATATGAGCCATCAAAGAGAAGATGGTTAGTTAGAGGGAAGGCACGGGTGATGGATAGGAAATGATGGAAGTTGTAGGATGGTGATACATGATTTGGTACATGATTTGGTGAGTCGTTATTAAACACTGCTGTTGGCCATATCCAAGCTGTATGACTTTTTTTTTAGCATGCTGGGGAATATAAGTGATATTTTTTAGCCAACCTGCAAGTTAACCATAGTAAAGTAACTGCAACAACATGCATATTTGCCAAAAGTCTCTGGTTTCCAGGGACAGCCTTGGGGCTTTGAAGCCTTATTCCTAGGAATAACGTCCCTGGTCTTCAATCAGTAATCCCACCGCATTCCCTCACCAGAAATTACACTAATTATGAACATACAATGATATAGACACTTTTCTAATACAATTATAACCATGCAGGCAGGCAAAATGACTGATTTACTCAGTATTAGAAATTAACGTTCTTACCTTTTTTTTACAAGGTTAAAAATTTCTGTCATGTGACCATACATCTCTTCTCCATTATGGTGGGGGGCGGGGTTACAGGACACTG
This sequence comes from Aquarana catesbeiana, assembly GCF_042186555.1. NCBI lineage: Eukaryota > Metazoa > Chordata > Amphibia > Anura > Ranidae > Aquarana > Aquarana catesbeiana. Next base: position 29,419,943 of record NC_133334.1, on the reverse strand, counting down.
CAGGCATACAGCATGCCTGTAGTCCATAGTCCAGGGGTGTCAAACTGGCAGGCCCTCCAGCCGTTGAAAAACTACAAGTCCCATCATGCCTCTGCCTGTGGGAGCCAGTGTTCTATGAGAAAGCTGCTACCCATCAGAAAATGCAACAGAAGTGACGTTCCGTCGTGGCCATCTTGGTACACCCGCACTCGCCCGCAGTAAGCCTAAAGTCAGAAGGCGACAAGCAGACATCTTTTTACACCCACTGAAGTCTTGCCTTTCACACTTAGTTTTACCAGTAAACGGAGCTTATATAGTCAAATACAGTATTTGGAAGTCCGTGTGACTGCTTTGATGTTGAATCATAAAATCTGTGGTGTTCTGTCAGATTAGCAAACGTTTAAGATCAGCAGGCTTGCCGATGCCTTTAAAATTCAACATCAAAACAGTCACACAGACTTCACTTTGACTATATAAGCTCAATTTACTGGTAAAACTAAGTGTGAAATGCAAGACTTCAGTGGGTGTAAAAAGATGTCTGCTTGCCGCCTTCTGACTAGGCTTACTGTGGACGAGTGCGGGTGTACCAAGATGGCCGTGCCGGGACGTCACTTCCATTACATATTCTGATGGGTAGCGGCTTTCTGACAGGGCATCAGCCTTCCATTGCCTCATGGGATTTGCAGCTCGAAGGCCACCAGTTTGACACCTGTGCCAAAGTCCGTTCAGCCCAAGGCAAGTTGCAAGCTTTGCTTGGGCAGAGGGTATGTTCAAGAGACAGGCTGTCATTGGGAGGGGGTGTGGGCCAGAGGCAGGCAGTGCTGAATTTATAAAGCTTGGCTGAGAGTTCAGAAAAAAGGTGGCGGAGTGCTGAAGTTACACTCTGTAGTGCTCAGTGAGGAGAGCTCTGAGAGCTGATTGGAGGGAAGGGACACACCCCCTTTACACAGCATACAGGAACAGAGCTGAGGCTGTCAATCAGCTGGAGATCCCACCCCTGGTCACCATGTTTCATCAGGAAAACATGTCAGGAGTGACCCATGCTGATAGCAGAGAAATTAAGGAGCAGACAAAAATGACACTTAGTGCTCTGGATTGAGACAAGTACACACTATAGAGGGATATGCTTTGTTCATATTTCAAGTCTGAGGTTTTCAACCACTTACCGCAAACTGCCGTAACTGTACGTTGGTACTTTGACGTGAAATACCGGGGTTATGGCAGCAGATAGCTGCCATAACCCTGGTATTTTCTGAAACAGCAGTGGTCCTCTTTAAAGGTAAAAGTGGTCTCTGGGGGTATATTCACTGCGAGATCACTTTTATTGGTGGTGGTGCCCACCCCCCACCCCCCTCCTGCCACGTTCCGGTCGTCTCCGCCACTTACCAGAACCACCGGTAGCGGCGGAGATCATCCGATCCTTTCCCCTCTGAGGCTGTGAGTCGAGTGAGGGAATGATGGCCCCCCCACCCGTCTCAATGACGTTGGATGACAGAAGCAACGTCAAACTGCCTTAAAGGGGAATTTTTTTTTATTTGAAAAAATAAAAAAATTATATATTTTTATTATTGCATTTAAGGCCCCTTTCACACTGGGGCGGTTTGCAGGCACTATTGCGCTAAAAATAGTGCCTGCAAACCGACCCGAAGTGCCGCTGCTGTGTCTCCAGTGTGAAAGTCCCGAGGGCTTTCACACTGGAGCGGTGCGCTAGCAGGACGGGGAAAAAAGTCCTGCTAACAGCATCTTTGGAGCGGGGAAGGAGCGGAGTGTATACCGCTCCTTCACCGCTCCTGCCCATTTAAATCAATGGGACAGCGCGTGGTTTTTAACCCTTTCTTGGCCGCTAGCGGGGCGGTTTTACTGAATACCGCCGACGCCGCCCCAGTGTGAAAGGGGCCTAAGTGTAAATGTGAGATCTGAGGTCTTAAACATTAAAGATGTAAACAGATGTAACACACATGTGAAGTATCACCGCGATCGGTAGATCGAGAGCAATAATTCTAGCCCAAAATCTCCTCTGTAATTTAAAACTGGTAACCTGTAGAAATTGTTAAACGTCGCCTATGGAAATTTTTAAGGGTCAAAGTTTGTCGCCATTCCACGAGCGGGCGTAATTTTGAAGCGTGACATGTTGGGTATTAATTTACTCAAAATTACTCAAAATTGGGCTAACTTTTTCTTATTTTTTCAAAAAAGTGTGTTTGTAAGACCACTGCGCAAATACGGTGTGAACAAAGTATTGCAATGTCCGCCATCTTATTTCTCTAGGTTGTCTGAAAAAAAAATATATAATGTTTGGGAGTTCTAAGCAATTTTCTAGCAAAAAAAAAATGATTTAAACTTGTTTCAAAATAAGCCCGGTCCTTAAAGTGGTTGTAAACCCTTTACAACCACTTTAAACTAGAGGCAAGTCTATAATTAGGCTTACCTGTAGCTGCACTGGATATCTTCTAAACCTGCACGGTTTAGGAGATATCCCTGTATTTGCATGTGCAGACATGATCGGCACATGCGCACTTAAGCCAACTGAAGCAATGGCACGTACGCGCCGTTGCTGCAGTTGTACTGTGCCGTTACCTGCGGCTCCCGCGCGCTGTGCGCGACATCATGGTGGCTCTGGCCAATCACAGCGCCGGAGCTGCGATGCCCGGAAGTAACCCCCCGGGAGAGATGTCGCCGGCCGGAGGGGGAGACGAGGACGGCTGCGGGGGCTTCGATCTAAGGTAAATATTTCATAATGAGATAGTATGCTATGCATACATACTAGCTCATTATGCCTTTGTCTTGCAGGGGGTTTTTTTTTTGTTTTTTTTTTTACCAGGGTTTACAACCACTTTAATATAGGCTTACCTGTAGGTAAAAGTGGTTGTGCAGGGTGTACAACCACTTTAAGTGGCTGAGCTTTGACAAAAAAAAAAAAACTGGAAGTGGATTGGCTACCATGCAGAGCTTCACCAGATTTTGCATTCTCCAGTTTTTAGTAAATCAACCCCCATAAGGCTCATACATCTTGGGGGGCGCACAGTTTGGCATGCTCGCATCGGACGCTAGACATGTGCGATTAGTCCGTAAATTCGTAAATTTGGGAGGATCCAAAATACGAATTGCTATGCTTCCGAATTTTGTACGAAATTTTGTTTACGAATTCCGGATCCAAATTCCTAACGAACATTCGTAATTGTTACGAAAAGTTAACGAACCTAAAAGTTAAAAACTCCGGGAAGTCAGCACAGCCCAGGGATGGTGGGAGTCTCTCATAATGATAAATGTATCATAACGAACATTCGTAATTGTTACAAAAAGTTACCGAGCCTAGGGAAAAATGTGTATTTCGTACGAAATTTCGGACACAAATGACGAAATACGAATTAATTCTAATACGAAACGAAACAAATTTGACGGCGCACATGGACGCTAGCTGACCTTGTTCTGGAACTACCTGTAATGATCATAATGAAGCTTAGCTCCATTCCCTCCTACCTAGTTTAAAGCCTCCCTATCGCTCCCTTAGACCCCTTTCACACTGGGGCGGTTTGCAGGCGTTATTGCGCTAAAAATAGCGCCTGCAAACCGACCCTAAACAGCCTCCGCTGTTTGTTCAGTGTGAAAGCCCGAGGGCTTTCACACTGAAGCGGTGCGCTGGCAGGAGAAGAAAAAAATCTCCTGCTAGCCGCATCTTTGGAGCGGGGAAGGAGCGGTGTATTCACCGCTCCTTCACCGCTCCTGCCCATTGAAATTAATGGGACAGCGCGGCTATACCGCGGTAATACCGCGGATATAGCCGCGCTATACGAGGGGTTTTAACCCTTTTTTGGCCGCCAGCGGGGGGGTTAAAACCGCACCGCTAGCGGCTGAATACCGCGGTAAAACTGTTTTACCGCCGACGCCCCCTACCGCCCCAGTGTGAAAGGGGCCTTAATGCAAAGAGTAGTCCTAATGACCTGCAACAAAACTTCAGAGGTGGAATGGTTGGACCAAGCTGAACTTTTACAGGAAAAGCCAAGATTTGCATGTGACTTCAGCTGTTATATTTCTGGATTTACTAATTGATTGCTATACGGTTTTAGCTGCCAGAAGCTTTTCTTTTTTCTTTTTAGCACCTGCTCAGTTTAAATTGTGCAGGTCCGTCTTCGAATTTTTATTCACTAGAGCAGCGAATAAATGAATAAACTGGGATTTTTGGGCATTTCCCCCGGCTCCATATATGTGGGTTTCAGCCGTGTCTGCGTTTCCAGCAGCAAAAAGGTGCATGCACCCTTCTCAAAGTGCGGACCACAGGGAAATCACATTGGTCGCTTTTTCTGCTAGAAACGCAGGCATGTCATTTTGACCATGCGATCTCCCTGCGGTACCCACACATGCGCTGTGATTTTACATTTGTGGGGGTGCCGTTCAGCCCCCCCCCATGCATTTTCACAGAGCAGTGTGTTTTCTTTTTTTTTTTACGAAATATACGTTTATTAAAGCTCAAGAAAGGGCAATTCCTTAATGAAATGACATTAACATATATAGAATTCGAGGACACAGCCTCTTTCTTTATCATAACTGAAAAGAAGGTAATAACATATTCCATTCCTGATAAAATGTCTATTCTACAGAAGAGCGTATGGAGAATTCAACCCTGTAATGTTCCCCATATATAAATGCTTAGCTCTTTCCTTTGCCATTTTCCTTTTTCAAAGAAATAGAGAGTAAGAAGTGAAAGAAGAATAGTAGGAGTGGAGAAAAGGTTGGAGAAGAAGATAGGAGGGGGAAACAAAAGGGAAGGGTAGGGGGGGGGTAGGGGGCATACGGAAGTGGTACGTGCACGTGACTGGGGTCGTCTGTATCCGAAACGACGGCCGGTGGGTCCCACCAGCCCACTCCAGCCTTTAATCCCTCTCTAGAAGAGTCTGTCCCTCAGTAGAATATATAAAAATAAGCCACCTGGACCATGTCCTGGTGTACTTTTCATTTTGATGTCTGGCCGTAAGAACCATATCTTCCATTTTTCTGATTTCTTCCACCTTGTTGAGCCACATGCCCACAGTCGGAGATTTGGTGGATTTCCATAAAAGGAGGATGCATGCCTTTGCTGCATCCAACAGGTGTCTGATCAGCGATTTTTTTGTAGGCCTTACTTGACATATTAGATGCATGGAGGAGGAAGAAAGCAGGATCCGCCAGGATAGGACGTTCCCGTGAATTTCTGTACGGTATGTTGAACGGTCTTCCAGAACTGCCCCAAGCTGGGGCAGGTCCAGAAAACATGCAGGATCGTTCCCCGATCTCCCTGGCACCTCCAACAGAGATCCGAGGAAGAAGGGAAGAACTTTTGTATTTTCACGGGAGTGTTGTGCCATCTGGTGACTAACTTATAGTTGGTTTCCTGCATCTTGGTGCATATTGGAGATCTATATGTAAAGTAAAGAATATTTTGTTTTTGCCGTGACGTAAAGGTGCATTGTAAGTCCCTTTCCCATGCTGTGAGGGCGTGCATTTGATGGCCGTCTGGTGGCGTGATCAACAGTTGGTAGGAGACAGATAAGGTGTGTGGTAAAGCTCCCTCTTCTGTACAGTGAGTTTCGTATGTAGTCAAAGTCTGCTCAAAGTTCCCCGGAGGGGGTAGAGTTTTGAAAAAGTGATCGAGGTGGAGGGCTCTCCAGAAATCTAAACGAAATGGTCCCTCTAAATTCATGAGGGCAGCTGGGGAGGGCCACCGACCGTCCGTAATGAAATGGGACGCCTGAAAGTAGCCTGAGGCTCATAGGGTAGCGAAATACTGGGTCTGTGTACCCCGGAACGAATTCCGGGGATCCCAAGATCGGGCGCAGCGGCGAGTTAATAGACGTGAGGCGGGATCGTGTAAAGAGAGACGAAACATGTTCGCGTGGTAACCCCTATCAGAGGATGATTTTTCATGTTTCTTGGTAAGGATTTATGGCACCAGGGAGCTCTGTTCAAGGGTAGAGCACATTGAGTCTGTTCCAGTTGGGTCCATAGTTTGGTAGACTGGTAGCGGTTCCAGTCAATCAGTCTGGTCAAATGAGTTGCTTGTTGGTATTTGTGAAGATCTGGCACAGCCAAACCTCCATACAGTTTGGGTAGTGTTAGCTGTCGCTTATTAAGTCTGGGTCTTTTGTGTGCCCATATGAAGTCAAAGAAAAGGGCGAGCAGTGTGTTTTCACTGCCGGCGGTTGGGGTGCGGGAATCGCAGCCACCATGCAGAGGTGTGAACCGAGCCTTACCCCTCGTTCACACTGAACACAGTTTTGATCAGATGAACTCGCACGATTACAAAGCCGCATTTTAGGTCCGACTTCGAGGGTTGACTTGAAAAGACATCAGTGCGGGTTCATGCACAGATGTCTATTAAAATTGCCCCCCCCCCCCCAGAAGTCGCCAAAAGTAGTGCAGGAACTGCTTTTGGAAATCGGAGCGGCGCAGCAAAGTTGGCGTCGCACGGATTGGGACGCTCCTATTGAGATGATGTGGGATCCTCCGCTCAGAGAGGGGCTTAAACCAGAGTGCTTGTGTCTCATTATCTCCAGGAAGAGAAGAGCCCCAGGTGCTGGCTAAATGCTGATGCAAGTAGAAGAGAACAAGAAGACCTGGACAACCTGGACAATGGATAAATCCGTCTTTTTATTCAAAATACAGGATCACGGGGTACACAAAACACGACTGTGGGGTGGTACAAGAATAGCTGACGTGTTTCGCACTTACACCATGAGTAAGCACTTGGTGTAAGTGCGAAACGCGTCAGCTATTCTTGGTAAGCACTTGGTGTAAGTGCGAAACGTGTCAGCTATTCTTGTACCACCCCACAGTCGTGTTTTGTGTACCCCATGATCCTGTATTTTGAATAAAAAGATGGATTTATCCATTCCAGTGTGCGGCTGTCCAGGTCTTCTTCTTCTCTTCTACTTGGAACGCTCCTATTGCCGGCAATAGGCTCCGAATTGACATGCAATTTGGCCTGTCGATGTGAGCGCGGCTTACATACCCTCACAACTTTTTGAGATGGGAATGAGGGACACCTATCAGCAAAAGTATGCAGGGATAGGACACGCCCCTTGCCACGACTCCTTAAAGAAGAATTGTACAAAAAAAAAACAAGATTGGTTAAACCCACAAGTGCTTTTTTTTTTTTACCACTACTATTCTTTTATATTGGCTTTTGAAATTTACAAATGCAGCAATTTAGAAATCAGATGAAAGGTTTAGCACTGGGAAACACTTTTTGATAGATAAAAAGTGCATTTTATATACAACTATATAGATCAGATCAAAATGAGGACAAATGAGGAGGAAAGAGGGACAGAGGAACTTTGCTTTAAATCAGGGACAGTCCCTCCAAATCAGGGACAGTTGGGAGCTATGGGCTTATGCCCCGTACACACGGTCGGATTTTCCGACGGAAAATGTGTGATAGGACCTTGTTGTCGGAAATTCCGACCGTGTGTGGGCTCCATCACACATTTTCCATCGGAATTTCCGACACACAAAGTTTGAGAGCAGGCTATAAAATTTTCCGACAACAAAATCCGTTGTCGGAAATTCCGATCGTGTGTACACAAATCTGACCGACAAAGTGCCACGCATGCTCAGAATAAATAAAGAGACGAAAGCTATTGGCTACTGCCCCGTTTATAGTCCCGACATACGTGTTTTACGTCACCGCGTTCAGAACGATCGGATTTTCCGACAACTTTGTGTGACCGTGTGTATGCAAGACAAGTTTGAGCCAACATCCATCGGAAAAAATCCTAGGATTTTGTTGTCGGAATGTCCGATCAATGTCCGATCGTATGTACGGGGCATAAGTGTTCTGTGGTCCTCCAAGACAGCATTGTGAGTAATAATTGCATTACACCGGCATCACAGAAATGTTCCTGGAAAGATATTTACTTGGCAACAAAGTAATAACGGAGGTTGTCATGCACGCTATAGAAGAAGGCTGTCAGCACAGTGACCTTTGCTACAATGTATTTCATAATTGTCTGGGCTACTTACCGGCGTGACTGCAAATTGCATGAAGAGGCAGGAGATGTCCAGGGCTGAGAGCAGGTAGGTGATCCTGATGACCTGCTGCTTGGATCTGGAGGGCCCCGGATCTGATGCCATTGCAGCCTGCATGCTCTGAACACTTCTGGAGGAATAAAGAGGATTCCACTTTTCCTTTCCCCAGTTCCTGTGTGCAGAGCAAAGTTCAGACCAAGTCCCTCCCTCCCTTACAGCAACAGCTTCCATGGCAGCCACTGCTGCTCTATAGTAATGATAGGGTGCAGTATATGATTTTGCATACACTGGGGGGGGGGTCACTACAATTCATGGGGCCACTCCTGCAACTTCTCTTTGCAGCACCTAGGAATATCAGTTAGTACAATAGTGGAAATGACCCTGATATAAGGTCTGTCTACATCAAGAACAGGCAGCAGGAGAGCAGTGCAGGGAGTTCACTCTCAGGCTCCACTCACACGTGTGCGACTCCAAAGCTATGCGATTTTTACATCGCGACTTTGGATGTGTGCGACTTGGACGCAACTTTTTTTTTTTGCGCAACTGCCGCATTGATAACATCACACCTCCCAACGTTCTGAAATGGGAATGAGGGACACCTACTAGCAAAAGTATGTAGGCATAGGACACACCCCCTGCCACACCCCCTTAAAGGAGAATTGTATATATATTAAAAAAAAAAGTGATTGGTTAAACCCACAAGTTCTTTTTACCACTACTATTCCTTTATATTGGCTTTTGGTATTTACAAATGCAGCAATCTAGAAATTGGATTAGCACTGGGAAACACTTTTTGAAAGATAAAAAAAAGTGCATTTTATATACAACTATATAGATCAGACCGAAATGAGGGACAAATGAGGAGGAATGAGGGACAGAGGGACATTGCTCCAAATCAGGGACAGTAGGGAGCTATGATAACATTAACCACTTGTCGTCCGTATAACTTATACGGTGGCAAGGTGGCACTGCTGCGCCGGATCACGTATCTAGTACGGAGTGGCAGCTGGTGGGTTTTTTTCGGTGGGGGGGGTGGCAAACAACCACCCACCCCCACCAAGTGGCACCCACCCCCATGCCGTTTGCCGGTTGGTCCAGCACTTACCCCATCGGTGGGTGTCAGGCAGTGTAGTGCAGTGGCTCCGTGTCCTCTCCTCCATGGTGGCTTCCAGCTCCTCCCCTCCTCCTCCTAGGCGTCCAATAGGATCGCCTGTCCTTTCAGCCACTCGGAGACCAGTGTCAAAATCGGCTTCCTGATTGGCCGGGAGGAGAATTAGTGTTACAACAGGGAATATTAATTTGCTGTTGTAACACACCTGGGTGGGATTGCAGTGCACTCTCTGCGACCCGAGTCCACCCTATATTGAAGCCTATTAGAGCCTCTGGCTCTAATCGGCGGTTCAAAAAAACAAAACAGCCCCTCCCCACATTGCATTGCTCCCAACTGTCCCTGATTTGGAGGGACTGTCCCTGATTTGGAGCAATGTCCCTCTGTCTCTCTTTCCTCCTCATGTGTCCCTCATTTTGGTCTGAGATCTGTATAGATGTATATAAAATGCACTTTTTATCTATCAAAAAGTGTTTTCCAGCACTAAACCTTTCATCTGATTTCTAAATTGCTGCATTTGTAAATTCCGAAAGCCAATATAAAGGAATAGTAGTGGTAAAAAAAAGCACTTGTGGGTTTAACCAATCTTGTTTTTTTTGTACAATTCTCCTTTAAGGGGGCGTGGCAAGGGGTGTGTCCTATGCCTGCATACTTTTGCTGATAGGTGTCCCTCATTCCCATCTCAAAAAGTTGGGAGGTGTGCGCATTGGAATCCATTCGCTGGTGTCCTGAAAGGGGATGGACGCCTGGATGGGGGGGGGGCGCGCCCTTAATGGATGGGCCCCCCCCCTGCTAGTATGTAATCCGACACCTCAGAGTCTCCCGCTCTGATTATACACAGCGGGAGCTGATCTGCGAGTACCGCGGACTCCATGTTCGCTGGCACCCGCCAATCATCCAGCACAGAGGCAGCACTTCCCATAGTACACTAAAACACAGGCTAGGCACACAGTTATCCCTTTGATCGCCCCTGATGTTAACCCCTTTCCAGCCAGTGTCATTAGTACAGTGACAGTGCATATTTTTAGCACTGATCTCTGTATTAGTGTCACTGGTTCCCACAAAGTGTCAGATTGTCCACCGCAATATCGCAGTCCCGCTATAAGTCACTGATCGCCGCCTTTACTAGTAAAAAATAAATAAATAAAAATCCCATTGTAGACGCTATAACTTTTGCACAAACCAATTAATATACTGGCCTCATACACACTGGACATTATAATAATGTTATAAAAATGCCAGTAGCTTTGCAATGAGTTTTTCAACATTTTTGTAATAATGTTTTTTAGTTTTTTTCCAGTGTTTTTTTTTCAGCATTCTTAAGTGTTTTTTTTTATTCATTCCAATGGGATCAAAAACTTTAAGCCGCATCTATCAGTGTTTTTAGGCGTTTTTTGATGTTAGAGCGTTTTTCCAGCTGAAAAACTCCTCTCGGAACCCACTAATTTTGGGGTTTTTTTTCCAGCCAAAAACAGCTGATAACATAATGGGGAGTTTGACTGTAGAAAAAAAACTGTCTGAAGCCAAAAACAGCAGCTGTAAAAACGTCCAGCGTGCATGAGGCCTTATTGGGATTTTTTTTACCAAAAATATGTAGCAGAATACATATTGGCCTAAATTGATGAAGAATTTTTAATTTTTTTTTCCATTTTTCTTATTGGATATTTTTTATAGCAGAAGGTAAAAAAATATATATATATATATTTTTTTTTGTTTTTGCTCTAACTTTTTGCGCAAACCAATCAATATACGCTTATTGCGTTTTGTTTTTTTTTTTACCAAAAATATGTAGAATATCTATTGCCCTAAACTGAGAAATTAGCTTTTTTACATTTTTAATTTTTGGGTATTTATTATAGCAAAAAGTAAAAAAATATTGTTTTTTTTTTTAAATTGTTGGTCTTTTTTTGTTTATAGCGCAAAAAATAAAAACCACAGATCAAATACCACCAAAAGAAAGCTCTATTTGTGGGGGGGGGGGGGTAGACATAAATTTTATTTGGGCACAGCGTCGCACGACTGTGCAATTGTCAGTTAAAATAATGCAGTGCCATATCTCAAAAAATGGCCTGGTCTGGAAGGTGGGGGTGGGGGGTAAACCTTCCGGAGCTGAAGTGGTTAAGATGCGACTTTTGTGAGTTTACGGCACATCAAATTATTTTAGGTACTTATATAGCGCCATCAATTTACACAGCGCTTTACATATACATTGTACATTCACATCAGTCCCTACCATCCAGGAGCTTACAATCTAATATCCCTAACTCACATTCATATACTAGGGGCAATTTAGACAGGATCCAATTAACCTACCAGCATGTCTTTGGAGTGTGGGAGGAAACCGGAGTACCCGGAGGAAACCCACGCAGACACAGGGAGAACATGCAAACTCCAGGCAGGTAGTGTCGTGGTTGGGATTCGAACCAGCGACGCTTTTTACTGCTAAGTGAAAGTGCTATCCACTACACCACTGTGCCGCCCCAAATTAGTGCAGGGACCTGTTTTAAAGTCGCTGCGACTTTAAGTGGTATAGATTTGCATGGCTTCCATTGAAATACATGGGCTGCGACTTGTCATGTGACTTTATGGGGGTTATTTACTAAAACGGAAGCGTGCAAAATCTGGTGCAGCTGTGCATCCCCCCCCCCCCGTTCACATGGGGCCCGATTTGACATGTCAAATCGCATACCAAATTTGGAGCCTATTGCCGGCAACGGCACCAGCCAAATCGGTGCGACGGCGACTTTGTGGCGCCGCACCAATTCCCAAAAGTCATTCCTGCACGACTTTTGGCGACTTTGGGGGGCGATTTCAATAGACATCTCTGTGCATGAACCAGCACAGATGTCTTTCAAATCCCCCCCCCCCCCCCCGAACTCGCACTGAAATGCAAGTTTGAAATCGTAGTTAGGTTGAAAAAAGACACAAGTCCATCCAGTCCATCCAGTCCAGCTGGACTCGCACGGTTTCAAACCCGCCCATTGCCAAAGCTTAATTGAACAAGCTGAAGTTAGAAGCTGATTGGCTCCCAGGCACATCTGCACCAGATTTTGAGTGCTCCGGTTTTAGTAAATCCCCTCCTTATGTGTCCAAAGTTACATGTCAAGTCGCACAACTGCAAATGGAGCCTATTAGTTTTAAACTCTCTGCGTTTTTTAGTTTAACCACTTCAGCCCTGGAAGATTTTCCCCCCTAATGACCAGGCCATTTTTTTGCGATACGGCACTGCGTCTCTTTAGCTGACAATTGTGCGGTCGTGTGACGCTGTACCCAAACAAAATGTATGTCCTTTTTTCCCCACAAATAGAAGGGTTTTTTTTGGTGGTATTTGATCACCTCTGCGGTTTTTATTTTTTGCGCTATAAACAAAAAAAATCGACAATTTTGAAAAAAAAAACATTATTTTTTACTTATTGCTATAATATCCAAAAAAAATAAAATGTAAAAAAACAAATTTCTTCATCAATTTAGGACAATATAAATTCTACACATTTTTGGTAAAAAAAATCGCAATAAGCGTATATTTATTGGTTTTGCGCAAAAGTTAGTGTCTACAAAATAGGGGATAGATTTATGGCATTTTTCAGTCCCTGGGCTTGTTTTTTTTGGGAATAATAACTCGGATGGGGTAGAGGGGTGATGGGACGCCCAACTTGACTGAATTAAAAGATGGGGACAACTTACAGAGAAAAGATCCTGGACTCTTCTCCTTCCTGGACACAATCAGTCTTTAACCATTTGCCTACAAGACAAAAAAATTTATTTCATTCATTTTTTTTTTTTTGTATTTTTTTCGGGTCATTCACTTCGATCGAAATTCGTTATTTCAAATAAATTTGGAAATTCAAAATCCGAAAATTCTGAAATCCAAAAATCCAAAAACCTGAAAATTTGAAAATTCGAAAATCCGAAAATAAGAAAGAAAATCCGAAGATTAGAAAGAACGAAAACTAAAAAAAGTGAACATAACGAATACGAATTTATCCGAAGTTACAAATTATCCGAAATAACAAATGGCGCATTTAAACGAATGGAACTTAACGAATAATTAATAATAAATAATAATTTTTTTTATTAATAATATTATTAATAATTATTATTAGTTTGTTACGTTCCATTCGTTTAGATGCGGCATTCGTTATTTCGGATAATTCGTAACTTCGGATAAATTCATATTCATTACATTCACTAACATCCAAATTTGAAAGGAAATTCCAATACTTATAATTTAATAGTTATTATTAGTTGGTTAGTTATTTTAGATTTTCAAATTTTCGGACTTTTGCATTTTCGGACTTTTGAATTTTCGGACTTTTGAATTTTTGGACTTCTGAATTTTCGGACTTTTGAATTTTCGGACTTTTGAATTTTCAGGCTTTTGAATTTTCAGACTTTCGATTTTCCGAATTTTCGGACTTTCGATTTTCCGAATTTTCGGACTTTCGATTTTTCGAATTTTCAGACTTTCGATTTTCTGAATTTTCGGACTTTCGATTTTCCGAATTTTCAGACTTTCGATTTTCCGAATTTTCGGACTTTCGATTTTCCGAATTTTCGGACTTTCGATTTTCCGAATTTTCGGACTTTCAATTTTCCGAATTTTCGGACTTTCGAATTTCCGAATTTTCAGACTTTCAAATTTCCTGAATCTCAGAATTTTCAGATTTTTCGAATTTCTGAATTTTCGGACTTTCAATTTTCCGAATTTTCGGACTTTCGATTTTCCGAATTTTCGGACTTTCGAATTTCCGAATTTTCAGACTTTCAAATTTCCTGAATCTCAGAATTTTCAGATTTTTCGAATTTCTGAATTTTCGAATTATTGGATCTTCGAATTTTCGAATTTCAGAAAAATTTGTTAAACGGATTTCCGTTAATTTGAACATTTCCGAATTAACAAATTTGTCGAATTTCGTCGAAAAACAAATTCTGGACTAATCTCTATTGCCTACCGGGCACCCCCTTCCTGCCCAGGCCAGTTTTCAGATTTCAGCGCTGTCACACTTTGAATGACGATTGTGCGGTCATGCAACACTGTGGCCATCTGACATTTTTATCTTTTTTTCACACAATTAGACCTTTCTTTTGGTGGTATTTAATCACTACTGGGGTTTTTTTTTTTTTTTTAGGCTGCACTGATAGCTGACACTGATGAGGAGGCACTAATGGGCACTGTTGGGACTGCACTGGTAATCAGGACACATAATCAGTGCCGATGTCCCGTTAACAGAATCCGGCTTGTGTTTACAACCGTGATCAGCTGTCTTCGGACACAGCTGATTACGTGGTAAAGGGCCACTATGATTGGCCCTTTACACCAATCAATAGATGCACCCGGCAAAGTAAATCGCCATTCGACTATAGTGCAAGGGGTTAAGGATCAGTTGGCAAACGTCCTTTGTGGGCTCGGAGCTCTTACTCCCCTTTGGAGAATAGCACAAAAATGTTGCAAAACCACATGCAGGAGTATCTCCTCTGTAGAACTGCTTCCAGCTCCATTGCCTGCAGGTACTACCAGACATCCTGGCTGCTTGTCTACCAGCCCACCTGGCTGCTCCAAAGATCTCCCAGGACAAGGAATAAAAGGGTAAAGCACAGCGCTGTCCTTTAAAAGCTCGCTACATGTGGCAGTCTATCCTCCTGGGTGATGTACTCACACTGTCCTCCTTGCTTCCTGCTGCTCCTTGGGCAAGATTCCTTCTCAAACCGAGACGTTGATTGGATCTTCCAATGCCAGCACGAGCCCGACCTGGAGGTAGAACCCCCCCCTACACCTAGGGGACCCCTCCTAGGCCACCGACTGCCTCCTCCGAACTCCATCTTTCACTTGACTCCCCTGCTGGGCATATTTAAGGGCTGACTCAGCCACTCTGCCAGGTCCTCTGCATGGGGACTGGCCAGATTCCCTCAACATACCTCCCAACTTTTGAACTTCGGAATGAGGGACACTTGAAGGAGGAAGCGACCGACGGCATGCTACGTGCACTGCGGTGGGTGTGGTGTGGAGTGACAGTAGGACACTGGGCATCAATGCAGCCTCACTGTGTCCATGAAATGCAGCCTCACTGTGCCCATGAATGTAACCTCATTGCCCATCAATGCGGCTTCGCTGCCCATGAATGCGGCCTCGATGCCCATGAATGCGGCCTCGCTGCCCATGAATGCGGCTTCACTGTGCCCATGGATGCGGCCTCACTGTGCCCATGAATGCAGCTTCACTGTGCCCATGAATGCAGCTTCACTGTGCCCATCAGTGCGGCTTCACTGCCCATCAGTGCAGCCTCACTGTGCTCATGAATGCAGCTTCACTGTGCCCATCAGTGCGGCTTCACTGCCCGTCAGTGCAGCCTCACTGTGTCCATCAAATGCAGCTTTACTGTGCCCATGGATGCGCACTCACCATAGCCTGGATTACACACACAGCGGGCATCTCCCACTGTGTGTCACGGATCTGGATCTGTGTGTGTTCGGCGGCGCTGTAACAAGACCCCGCCACCTACACCGCCTTGTGTGATAGGCGGAACACTGAATCAGTGTTCCATCTAGACTATCACACCAGCCAGTCAGTGTAGGACGCAGGACCTTGTTACAGCGCCACGGAACACACAAAGATCCAGCTCTGTGACACACAGTGGGAGATGCCCGCTGTGTGTGACACACGAGGAGGAGAGAGGGAGGGGAGCGCTGCAGCCACAGATCAAAGCTGCATCCATGCTGCTGGAGAAGATACAGGGATGGGGTGGGTGGAGCTAACTACTAGGCGTGGAGGAGGAAGTTAAATCCTTCTCTGGTTCCGCTCTGAATGCTGGGGCCCCGCTCTCCTCCTCGTCATGACGTCACTGGTTGCTAGACGCCAGGCAGGCCACGGCTAGCAACCACTTTGGGCAGTGAGCCAGGCAGTGGCTGGTAGTGAATAATAGCGGGTCTTGGCCAGGAGTACAGTACACCAGGACAGTGAGTGACAGCGGCGATGCGGTTGCATTTTTAGGGGGCATCAGACCGGCCCAGGGGGGCGATCCCGGGACACTGTATTGTCCTGGAATGAAAGTGCCCGGGACCCAGGACAGACCTCCCAAAGGCGGGACTTTCCTGGGCAATCCAGGACGGTTGGGAGGTATGCCTCAAGTATGCAGATCAGGAGTTCCTGACCTCCGCCCAGTAATTTCCAGAAGCTTCTCCAAACTTCTAGATCCAGGGAGAGGTATCAAAGACCTGCACTGTAGAGCCATCCAGCCTGACCTGTCTGACCTGCAGTAAGCTGACCTAAATGCAGACTCGTACAGTTATGAGTCATACCAAAATAAATATACCTACACTAACACTAGTTGCACACTAGAGGGGGCTACAACTGTATTTTGATATAACTACTACACTATGGCCCCTATTTTTTGCACTGGTATTTGAGCTTTGTCTATACAGCAACCTGATACAATTCCGCCCCCCCCATTGGAGTGAAGTACCCGGAGGAGCTGGACAGAAGCTGGAGCCAATTTAAAGGGGAAACCTATAAATCACTCTTATGCGCTTGTGATGCTTGTGATTTGGCAGCCATTAATTCTGGTGAGTTTGCAATCAGTCGAGAGACTGAGATATATGGATATCTAGTGATTTAATATTTTCAATATATTATATTTAATAGTGATGGAGACTTATATGGAAACTGAATTTGGAAAAAGACATTTTTGAACATTACACTTCACACATTTTCTTTTATTTGTACGTTTCTTTGTTTGTGGCACTGATTTATTAACATTTATGTTTTGAGGTTTTGTTTGTCAACGCGAATGTTGGCTGCCTTTTATAGACCATCTTTCTAGCATTGACTTTATTATTTAGAGCCCTTTCACACCCGCAGCGCCCGGGCGTCGGCGTTAAAAGTCCGCTATTTTTAGCGGCGCTTTGCCGTTGTTTTAGCGGCACTTTTCGACTGCTAGCGGGGCGCTTTTAACCGATAAGGGTTTGGAAGCACTGGCGCTTCAGCGGCGCTGCCCATTGATTTCAATGGGCAGGGTCGCTTTAAGAGCGCAGGTATACGCCGCTCTTAAAGCGCCTTAAATAAGCTGCTAGCGGGACTTTTTTTGATGTCTTGCCAGCGCACTGCTCCAGTGTGAAACCACATGGGCTTTCACATTGGAGTGAGAGGAGAGGCGCTTTGTAGGCGCTATTTTTAGCGCTATAGCGCCTGTAAAGCGACTCAGTGTGAAAGGGGTCTTATAGGTGACAGCTACTCTTTATGGAGACACTGGCAGTGCAGCTATTCAAGCACAGATCATGCTTGAATAGCTGCATCCTCGGCTATTCTAGTCAAGGAATGACAGCTGTGACCTGGGAAGTGACATACTGTAATACACGTCGCTTCTGGGATCATTAGTCGCAGGAAGGATTGGGCAATAGATGTTCCCTGCATTCCTTCTGCTCTCACTGGCCAAGCTGGTCCCCGTGGTGCCGCCAATGGGAAGGAGGAGCACTTTCAGATAAGTGATCAGATTTGTTTTAGAGCCGCCTGAATCCCTCTTATGGGAAAGCCCATCCGCAGCTCTTACCCATCCCCAACTCTTTTGTTTAACCACTTCAGCCCTGGAAGATTTTCCCCCCTAATGACCAGGCCATTTTTTTGCGATACGGCACTGCGTCTCTTTAGCTGACAATTGTGCGGTCGTGTGACGCTGTACCCAAACAAAATGTATGTCCTTTTTTTCCCCACAAATAGAGGGGTTTTTTTTTGGTGGTATTTGATCACCTCTGCGGTTTTTATTTTTTGCGCTATAAACAAAAAAAATCGACACTTTTGAAAAAAAAAAACATTATTATTTACTTTTTGCTATAATATCCAAAAAAAATAAAATGTAAAAAAACAAATTTCTTCATCAATTTAGGACAATATAAATTCTTCTACATATTTTTGGTAAAAAAATCGCAATAAGCGTATATTTATTGGTTTTGCGCAAAAGTTAGTGTCTACAAAATAGGGGATAGATTTATGGCATTTTTCAGTCCCTGGGCTTGTTTTTTTTGGGAATAATAACTCGGATGGGGTAGAGGGGTGATGGGACGCCCAACTTGACTGAATTAAAAGATGGGGACAACTTACAGAGAAAAGATCCTGGACTCTTCTCCTTCCTGGACACAATCAGTCTTTAACCATTTGCCTACAAGACAAAAAAATTTATTTCATTCATTTTTTTTATTTTTTATTTTTTTCGGGTCATTCACTTCGATCGAAATTCGTTATTTCAAATAAATTTGGAAATTCAAAATCCGAAAATTCTGAAATCCAAAAATCCAAAAACCTGAAAATTTGAAAATTCGAAAATCCGAAAATAAGAAAGAAAATCCGAAGATTAGAAAGAACGAAAACTAAAAAAAGTGAACGTAACGAATACGAATTTATCCGAAGTTACAAATTATCCGAAATAACAAATGGCGCATTTAAACGAATGGAACGTAACGAATAATTAATAATAAATAATAATTTTTTTTTATTAATAATTATTATTAGTTTGTTACGTTCCGTTCGTTTAGATGCGGCATTCGTTATTTCGGATAATTCGTAACTTCGGATAAATTCATATTCATTACGTTCACTAACATCCAAATTTGAAAGGAAATTCCAATACTTATAATTTAATAGTTATTATTAGTTGGTTAGTTATTTTAGATTTTCAAATTTTCAGACTTTTGAATTTTCGGACTTTTGAATTTTCGGACTTTTGAATTTTTGGACTTCTGAATTTTCGGACTTTTGAATTTTCGGACTTTTGAATTTTTGGACTTCTGAATTTTCGGACTTTTGAATTTTCGGACTTTTGAATTTTCAGGCTTTTGAATTTTCAGACTTTCGATTTTCCGAATTTTCGGACTTTCGATTTTCCGAATTTTCGGACTTTCGATTTTTCGAATTTTCAGACTTTCGATTTTCTGAATTTTCGGACTTTCGATTTTCCGAATTTTCAGACTTTCGATTTTCTGAATTTTCGGACTTTCGATTTTCCGAATTTTCGGACTTTCGATTTTCCGAATTTTCGGACTTTCAATTTTCCGAATTTTCGGACTTTCGAATTTCCGAATTTTCAGACTTTCATATTTCCTGAATCTCCGAATTTTCAGATTTTTTGAATTTCTGAATTTTCGAATTATTGGATCTTCGAATTTTCGAATTTCAGAAAAACTTGTTAAACGGATTTCCGTTAATTTGAACATTTCCGAATTAACAAATTTGTCGAATTTCGTCGAAAAACAAATTCTGGACTAATCTCTATTGCCTACCGGGCACCCCCTTCCTGCCCAGGCCAGTTTTCAGATTTCAGCGCTGTCACACTTTGAATGACGATTGTGCGGTCATGCAACACTGTGGCCATCTGACATTTTTATCTTTTTTTCACACAATTAGACCTTTCTTTTGGTGGTATTTAATCACTACTGGGGTTTTTTTTTTTTTTTAGGCTGCACTGATAGCTGACACTGATGAGGAGGCACTAATGGGCACTGTTGGGACTGCACTGGTAATCAGGACACATAATCAGTGCCGATGTCCCGTTAACAGAATCCGGCTTGTGTTTACAACCGTGATCAGCTGTCTTCGGACACAGCTGATTACGTGGTAAAGGGCCACTATGATTGGCCCTTTACACCAATCAATAGATGCACCCGGCAAAGTAAATCGCCATTCGACTATAGCGCAAGCGGCAAGGGGTTAAGGATCAGTTGGCAAACGTCCTTTGTGGGCTCGGAGCTCTTACTCCCCTTTGGAGAATAGCACAAAAATGTTGCAAAACCACATGCAGGAGTATCTCCTCTGTAGAACTGCTTCCAGCTCCATTGCCTGCAGGTACTACCAGACATCCTGGCTGCTTGTCTACCAGCCCACCTGGCTGCTCCAAAGATCTCCCAGGACAAGGAATAAAAGGGTAAAGCACAGCGCTGTCCTTTAAAAGCTCGCTACATGTGGCAGTCTATCCTCCTGGGTGATGTACTCACACTGTCCTCCTTGCTTCCTGCTGCTCCTTGGGCAAGATTCCTTCTCAAACCGAGACGTTGATTGGATCTTCCAATGCCAGCACGAGCCCGACCTGGAGGTAGAACCCCCCCTACACCTAGGGGACCCCTCCTAGGCCACCGACTGCCTCCTCCGAACTCCATCTTTCACTTGACTCCCCTGCTGGGCATATTTAAGGGCTGACTCAGCCACTCTGCCAGGTCCTCTGCATGGGGACTGGCCAGATTCCCTCAACATACCTCCCAACTTTTGAACTTCGGAATGAGGGACACTTGAAGGAGGAAGCGACCGACGGCATGCTACGTGCACTGCGGTGGGTGTGGTGTGGAGTGACAGTAGGACACTGGGCATCAATGCAGCCTCACTGTGTCCATGAACTGCAGCCTCACTGTGCCCATGAATGTAACCTCATTGCCCATCAATGCGGCTTCGCTGCCCATGAATGCGGCCTCGATGCCCATGAATGCGGCCTCGATGCCCATGAATGCGGCCTCGCTGCCCATGAATGCGGCTTCACTGTGCCCATGGATGCGGCCTCACTGTGCCCATGAATGCAGCTTCACTGTGCCCATGAATGCAGCTTCACTGTGCCCATCAGTGCGGCTTCACTGCCCATCAGTGCAGCCTCACTGTGCTCATGAATGCAGCTTCACTGTGCCCATCAGTGCGGCTTCACTGCCCATCAGTGCAGCCTCACTGTGTCCATCAAATGCAGCTTTACTGTGCCCATGGATGCGCACTCACCATAGCCTGGATTACACACACAGCGGGCATCTCCCACTGTGTGTCACGGATCTGGATCTGTGTGTGTTCGGCGGCGCTGTAACAAGACCCCGCCACCTACACAGCCTCGTATGATAGGCGGAACACTGAATCAGTGTTCCATCTAGACTATCACACCAGCCAGTCAGTGTAGGACGCAGGACCTTGTTACAGCGCCACGGAACACACAAAGATCCAGCTCTGTGACACACAGTGGGAGATGCCCGCTGTGTGTGACACACGAGGAGGAGAGAGGGAGGGGAGCGCTGCAGCCACAGATCAAAGCTGCATCCATGCTGCTGGAGAAGATACAGGGAGGGGGTGGGTGGAGCTAACTACTAGGCGTGGAGGAGGAAGTTAAATCCTTCTCTGGTTCCGCTCTGAATGCTGGGGCCCCGCTCTCCTCCTCGTCATGACGTCACTAGTTGCTAGACGCCAGGCAGGCCACGGCTAGCAACCACTTTGGGCAGTGAGCCAGGCAGTGGCTGGTAGTGAATAATAGCGGGTCTTGGCCAGGAGTACAGTACACCAGGACAGTGAGTGACAGCGGCGATGCGGTTGCATTTTTAGGGGGCATCAGACCGGCCCAGGGGGGCGATCCCGGGACACTGTATTGTCCTGGAATGAAAGTGCCCGGGACCCAGGACAGACCTCCCAAAGGCGGGACTTTCCCGGGCAATCCAGGACGGTTGGGAGGTATGCCTCAAGTATGCAGATCAGGAGTTCCTGACCTCCGCCCAGTAATTTCCAGAAGCTTCTCCAAACTTCTAGATCCAGGGAGAGGTATCAAAGACCTGCACTGTAGAGCCATCCTGACCTGTCTGACCTGCAGTAAGCTGACCTAAATGCAGACTCGTACAGTTATGAGTCATACCAAAATAAATATACCTACACTAACACTAGTTGCACACTAGAGGGGGCTACAACTGTATTTTGATATAACTACTACACTATGGCCCCTATTTTTTGCACTGGTATTTGAGCTTTGTCTATACAGCAACCTGATACAATTCCACCCCCCCCCCCATTGGAGTGAAGTACCCTGAGGAGCTGGACAGAAGCTGGAGCCAATTTAAAGGGGAAACCTATAAATCACTCTTATGCGCTTGTGATGCTTGTGATTTGGCAGCCATTAATTCTGGTGAGTTTGCAATCAGTCGAGAGACTGAGATATATGGATATCTAGTGATTTAATATTTTCAATATATTATATTTAATAGTGATGGAGACTTATATGGAAACTGAATTTGGAAAAAGACATTTTTGAACATTACACTTCACACATTTTCTTTTATTTGTACGTTTCTTTGTTTGTGGCACTGATTTATTAATATTTATGTTTTGAGGTTTTGTTTGTCAACGCGAATGTTGGCTGCCTTTTATAGACCATCTTTCTAGCATTGACTTTATTATTTAGAGCCCTTTCACACCCGCAGCGCCCGGGCGTCGGCGGTAAAAGTCCGCTATTTTTAGCGGCGCTTTGCCGTTGTTTTAGCGGCACTTTTCGACTGCTAGCGGGGCGCTTTTAACCGATAAAGGTTTGGAAGCACTGGCGCTTCAGCGGCGCTGCCCATTGATTTCAATGGGCAGGGTCGCTTTAAGAGCGCGGGTATAAAGCGCCTCAAATAAGCTGCTAGCGGGACTTTTTTTGATGTCTTGCCAGCGCACTGCTCCAGTGTGAAACCACACGGGCTTTCACATTGGAGTGAGAGGAGAGGCGCTTTGTAGGCGCTATTTTTAGCGCTATAGCGCCTGTAAAGCGACTCAGTGTGAAAGGGGTCTTATAGGTGACAGCTACTCTTTATGGAGACACTGGCAGTGCAGCTATTCAAGCACAGATCATGCTTGAATAGCTGCATCCTCGGCTATTCTAGTCAAGGAATGACAGCTGTGACCTGGGAAGTGACATACTGTAATACACGTCGCTTCTGGGATCATTAGTCGCAGGAAGGATTGGGCAATAGATGTTCCCTGCATTCCTTCTGCTCTCACTGGCCAAGCTGGTCCCCGTGGTGCCGCCAATGGGAAGGAGGAGCACTTTCAGATAAGTGATCAGATTTGCTTTAGAGCCGCCTGAATCCCTCTTATGGGAAAGCCCATCCGCAGCTCTTACCCATCCCCAACTCTTACCCATCCCCAGCTCTTACCCATCCCCAGCTCCTACCCATCCCCAGCTCCTACCCATCCCCAGCTCCTACCCATCCCCAGCTCTTACCCATCCCCAGCTCTTACCCATCCCCAGCTTTTACCCATCCCCAGCTCTTACCCATCCCCAGCTCCTACCCATCCCCAGCTCTTACCCATCCCCAGCTTTTACCCATCCCCAGCTCCTACCCATCCCCAGCTCTTACCCATCCCCAGCTCTTACCCATCCCCAACTCTTACCCATCCCCAACTCTTACCCATCCCCAACTCTTACCCATCCCCAGCTCTTACCCATCCCCAACTCTTACCCATCCCCAGCTCTTACCCATCCCCAGCTCTTACCCATCCCCAGCTCTTAAAGAATATGTAAACCCAACATTTCATATCCCTGATACTGAATGTGGCTGCTGTACCATGTACTTGTATTAACCACCTGCCGCCCACCATATAGCAGAATGACGGCGGCAAAGTGGTTGAGACATTCTGACCGGACGTCATATGACGTGATCAGGATAACACAGCCGGTGAGCGCCCGCGGGGGCGCGCAGCGCAGCGATCGGAGGTGCTGTGTGTGAGTCTGACACACCGCAACTCCGATCGTGGTATGAAGCCAATGACAGAGGCTTCTTACCACGTGATCCTTTATGACCAATCACAGCTGATCATTGCGTGAACCACAGCTTTCGCTCGGTTCACGCTGACAGGGAGAGCCAATCAGCGGCTCTCCCTGTCATAGGAGGGGTCTGTGCTGATAATCAGCACTGCCCCCATTAAAAGGTGCCAATCAGTGCCCAACACCTGTCAGCCTGTCCCCATA
This sequence comes from Aquarana catesbeiana, assembly GCF_042186555.1. Lineage (NCBI taxonomy): Eukaryota > Metazoa > Chordata > Amphibia > Anura > Ranidae > Aquarana > Aquarana catesbeiana. The sequence continues at coordinate 29,396,135 of NC_133334.1, read as the reverse complement.
ATAAACGCCTATCAGTGCCCACAACAGTGACGATCAGTGCCCACAACAGTGCCAATCAGTGCCCCATCAGTAATGCCTGTCAGTGCCCCATCAAAGTGCCAATCAGTGCCACTCAGTGATGCCTGTCAGTAGCTCCTCATCAGTGCGGCCTATCCAGTGCCTATCAGTGGCGTCAGTGCCACCTATCAATGTCCATCAGTTGTTTTTTTTTTAAATTGTCTGTTTTATCGTTTATAGCGCAAAAATTAAAAACCGCAGAGGTGATCAAATACCACCAAAAGAAAGCCCTGTTTGTGGGAAGAAAATGATAAAAATTTAGTTTGGGTACAGTGTTGCATGACCGCGCCAATGGCATTAAAAGTGCGACAGCGCTGATAGCTAAAAATTGTCCTGGGCAGGAAGGGGGGAAAGTGCCTGGTATGGAAGTGGTTAAAAAGTCTCCTGTTCTCTTTGTTTTGCTTCCATTGTGTGAAATCCCTGGTGTTCCTGCCAGTCCCTCTGCTTTACTATGCAAAAACTGACCACACTAGGCATGAGAGTACGGTGTGGTCAGTTTTCTGGCTGTGCTGGGAACTCAGCCTGCTCTCCTCTAACGATCAGACTTGTCCTGACATCCAACAGCCGTTCATTTGGAAGATCAGTGTGGTGCTGTTTCTCTTCCCCCAGCTCTCTGAGTTCCTTATGCAGCTGAGAACAGAGGGTATGTGATCACTTATAAAAAAAAGGGGAAAAATGGTATTTCTATACATTTTTTTTATCTATACACAAAGGTTTTCATTTCTTTTTTAAATTTAATAGTTTTTTTACAAGGTGACGGCTTACAATCATTTTAAAGCCAAGCTTGATTTAACCACCTTTAACATACCTTAGTAGACAAGTGGATAAAGTGTATCTCTTGGTCATAATTTAAACTCATATCTTAATTTACAGATTGTATCCCAATTATTTCTAGCCTATTCCTATTACTCTGAGCGATATTGAATTTTGTAAATTTACTTTCACTATGCCCTGTGAGTAGCACAGCTCTGTCTCACATTTCACAGACCCCGCCTTCTGAACTACAGAGGAGGAGTTTCAGGAGGCGGAGTCAGGGCAGGAATCACTGCCTGCAGTCAGCAAGGTACCATGGGATATGTAGTCCTTAGAAATTTAGGACAAGTTAGTGCTGAATAGCCCTTACTGTAGCATTGTATGCATCTTTTTTTTTTATATTCCTGTTACAAGTCATTGTACTTCTGTAAACCTTCAATAAAATTTATTGAACCAGAAATTGAGAAAAAGCTGCAAAGCATGCCGGGAATCCAGGAAATTTTGTAAAGAGATGGCCAACACACAGGCAGCACTCACAACATGAGAGATTTTTTAAAGTGGTGCTCCAGCCTTATTTTTTTTTTTTTTTAAATTAAAAACACCCCCCGTGATGGTCGCAGCTTATGCCATTCAAATTGGCAAAAGCTGCATATGCAATCGTTTGTGTTACTTGTAAATACAATGTAACTCACTGCCTCTTCTTGATTCTCTAGGCATCCATCACCAGTGTGGGCATCTGAAGCCCGTTCAGACTTTCTTCCAGGATACGGTGTAGCTACCCAGCATGCACCTCCGATCTCGCGCATGCGCAGTGTGAAGAAAGCGAGGCGCACTTGGCAATGTGCGGAGGATGCCCGTTGACTGCTGGGATTGATGACACCTGTATACCAGTAGCCATCAGTCAGGAGGACATGGCCGCTGCGAGGTAATACAGAGGTGCAGCGCTTCAGGATGCCGAAGGTATTTAACTACTGGCACTGCTGGGCGAATCACCTTCATTGTACGTCGACCGCTTTAAGAAGCTATAGAGGGGCGCAAGTGCGACGTGTGTGGCCGGAGGGTGCAATGTCCGCCGGCCACCCGCGATCGCTCCTCGGAGAACCACAACGGGGATCTGTCAATGTAAACAGACAGATCCCCTTTCTGTCAGGGAAGTAGAGAGAGATCTGCTGTTTCTAGTGATCAGGAACAGCGATCTGTCTCCTCCGCCAGTCAGTCCCCCCCCCCCCCCCACAGTTAAAAACACCTCTCTAGGGAACACTTAACCCCTGGATCGCCCCCTAGTGTTAAACTCCTTCCCTACAAGTGACATTTATACAGTAATCAGCGGCTATTTTTAGCTCTGACTGCTGTATAAACGTCACTGGTCCCAAAAAAGTGTCAAAAGTGTCCGATCTGTTCCGCCGCAATGTCGCAGTCCCTCTAAAAATTGCAGGTCGTCTAGTAAAAAAAAAAAATAAATAAATAAAAATGCCATTAATCTATCCCCTATTTTGTAGACGCTATAACAAACCAATCAATATACGCTTCTTGCTTTTTTTTTTTTTTAACCAAAAATATGTATTGGCCTAAACTGATGAAGATTTTTTTTTCTTTTTTGATATTATAGCAAAAAAGTTTAAAAAAAAAAATTTTTTTCAAAATTGTTCTTTTTTTTGTTTGTTTATAGCACAAAAAATAAAAACCGCAGAGGTGATCAAATACCACCAAAAGAAAGCTTTATTTGTGGGAAAAAAAAGGACGTCAATTATGCTTGGGTAGAACGTCGCACGACCGCGCAATTGTCAGTTAAAGGGACGCAGTGCCGTATGGCAAAAAAATGGCCTGGTCATTAAGGGGGGCAAATCCTTCCGGTCCCTAAGTGATTAAACATTGGGGGAAAAAAAAATCCCAAACATCGATGGCATAGCGGTAAGCAATGTCTGGGGTCAAATTCCAAAAAATCTCTTGCTTAGTCCACTTTAGCTAAACTTGAAAGAAAAATCATAGATGCCATTGTGAAACAAAATAACATCCGCTGAACAACCAAAGGTTCTACGGCTACGCTGACAGCTTTCATTCCCAAATTTTTGTTTCCTGGACAACTTTCAATACTTCATGTGTTTTATTGTTTTGAGTGGTTTGGGCGATGTAGTTATATGTTTCAGCCACTAGAGGTCTCTGCAATCCAGGAATTCTATGCTTGTAGTAATGAAGTAAAAAAAAGATGTTTTTTTTTTTATTGATCTGAAATGAGATGCATTGTTGTCTATAGAACCATGCACACAAGATCAGTAATACAGCATTAAGTACAGAGCAGTGGAACAATTTTTTTTTTCATTTGAGTGCAGTAATTTACCTGGATACACACATTTTTGTGTAAAAACACGCTAATATATACTATGAAACATCTTGTTTTTATTAAATAATGTGATATGCTGTGTAAAATTAAACTCAACACCAACCAAAATCAAAAATCACTAACAACTGCCAAAGAAATTTTCCTAGTGAGAATGTTGGGGCTTTCTGCAATATAGGTGAAATAAACCTTATAGTAGCTATATACGTTTTTTTTTTTTTTTTTACAGTGCTGTCCCTTTAAATACTCTTATACATGCATTAATCAGAATAATTAGTAGTCCATATAAAATGCAATCTTCAAAGTGCAGAAGTGGCAAGGGCAGAAAAACTCTTTACCCACTTCCCGCCCGCACACCGTCATATGACGTCCTGGACTTTGAGTGGAGATTTCTGAATGATGGGTGCAGCTACAGGCATCATTCACATATCATTCTTTTCTGCAGGTGATTCCCTGCAACATAAGAACAATCATAGTGGTTGTTCAGCTGCTTGATTGTTTTTACAGGCGGTGGGAGCGGACATCCCAGATAGTCTCTATGACCTTCGGAGGCCTGGGCGTGACGTTATGACGTCACATCTGGCTCGGCAGATGTAAACACTGCCGTGGAAAGGCCAAGGTCATTTTTTTCTTTTTTAATCTTTGTCTTTCCTGCCTGTAAAGAGAACCGATCATGCCCTATTCCTATTACAGGTTTACATTCCCTGTAATAGAATTTCAAGAAATATGATACAGCGCTGCGCTACAACAAACTAAGTAAGCAGCCAACACACCCGTAGACTCAGGGAGAAAAAAAAAAAAACAACTAAAAAATGCACAGTGTGGCGCTATTATGTGAATACAGTATGAAAAAACTAAACATAAATTATTCAAATCATAAACATCTCATGTGAGCACTTATGACAGTGACTAGTGAAAGAATAATACATATGTGTGTTTAGATGAATTAAACATCAAAGGCAAAATCAAATATAGAGTCCATAACACCAAAAAGAAAAAGTCCGTGATAGCAGTGTATAAATGGTATGCAGGTGTATTTCCTGTATATGCAGGAAGATCAATTAGACCCGGTAGCCTGGTAGATGAATGGACCATAAACGACCAGAGGTGCACAGAAATTTGAAAACGGTGCCAGGACCATCACCAGAAGATATGGAGGCTTACCAGAAGTAGTGGCCCGAAATAGCGTATGCTAAAACAGGTCAAGAAGGCTTGGTGACCAACTGGTCTAGATGTATTGTCTGGTTAGATGTCATCACCACATCAACGGAGGGAAGGGGGGGAAGCAATCAGCACGATTTCCTCAATAATAATCGCACCACCAAGCCAAGCGAAAGATTCGTGTACCATGTGAGGAATGAAAACACTCACATAGTGTAATAACGTATTAACTTGGATTTATTAAAAATAACAATAAAAAACAAACTCACATTTTATGCAGATCAAACAGGCATGTAAATCGTATAGCGGTAGTTGTGAGGGGTCCACCCGACATGTTTCAACTAAAAAAGTCGTCTTCTGAAGATGTAGATGAAGATTCTGAAGAAGACGACTTTTTTAGTTGAAACATGTTGGGTGGACCCCTCACAACTACCGCTATACGATTTACATGCCTGTTTGATCTGCATAAAATGTGAGTTTGTTTTTTATTGTTATTTTTAATAAATCCAAGTTAATACGTTATTACACTATGTGAGTGTTTTCATTCCTCACATGGTACACGAATCTTTCGCTTGGCTTGGTGGTGCGATTATTATTGAGGAAATCGTGCTGATTGCTTCCCCCCCTTCCCTCCGTTGATGTGGTGATGACATCTAACCAGACAATACATCTAGACCAGTTGGTCACCAAGCCTTCTTGACCTGTTTTAGCATACGCTATTTCGGGCCACTACTTCTGGTAAGCCTCCATATCTTCTGGTGATGGTCCTGGCACCGTTTTCAAATTTCTGTGCACCTCTGGTCGTTTATGGTCCATTCATCTACCAGGCTACCGGGTCTAATTGATCTTCCTGCATATACAGGAAATACACCTGCATACCATTTATACACTGCTATCACGGACTTTTTCTTTTTGGTGTTATGGACTCTATATTTGATTTTGCCTTTGATGTTTAATTCATCTAAACACACATATGTATTAATCTTTCACTAGTCACTGTCATAAGTGCTCACATGAGATGTTTATGATTTGAATAATTTATGTTTAGTTTTTTCATACTGTATTCACATAATAGCGCCACACTGTGCATTTTTTAGTTGTTATTCCCTGTAATAGGAATAAAAGTGATAAAAAAAAAATGTTTTAAAACCACTTCCCGCCCGGTCAATAGTATATGGACGTCCGGAAAGTGGTTCTGTTATCCTGACTGGGCGTCATATGATGTCCAGCAGGATAACATGCCAGCACGCATCGCGGCGATCGCGAGTGCGGCGTGTCAGTCTGACATGCCGCATCTCCGATCGTGATAAGAAACCTGTGTCAGAGGCTTCTTACCACGTGATCAGCTGTGACCAATCACAGGCAATCATCGCGTGAACCAGGAAGTGCCGGCAAACGGCATTCCTCGGTTCGCGCTGACAGGGAGAGACGATCAGCGGCTCTCCCTGTCAGAGGGGGGGGTCTGTGCTGATAATCAGCACATTGATTATCAGCACAGCCCCCTCAGATGTGCCAATCACATGCCAATAAGTGCCCAGCAGTGTCCCCATAATAAAAGACTGCCAGTGCCCAACACAGTGCCAATCAGTGCCCACCACAGTGCCAATCAGTGCCCAGCAGTACCACCTGTCAGTAACATATCAGTACCTCATCATCAGTGCCACCTGTCAGTGCCAATCAGTACCACCTATCAGTGCCCATCACAGCCACCTGTCAATGCCCATCAGTGCCGCCTGTCAGTGCCGCCTATCAGTGCCCATCAGTGCCAGCTATTGGTGCCCATCAGTGCCTCCTATCAGTGCCCATCAATTCTATATATCAGTGCCTCCTCATCAGTGCCCATCAGTGACACCTTATCAGTGCTGCCTCATTAGTGCCCGTCAGTGAAGGGTTAAACAAAATTTTATGACAGAAACTGAGAAAAACTTTTTTTTTTTTCAAAATTTTCAGTCTTTTATTTTTTTGTTTAGCAGAAAATAAAAACCCCAGAGGTGATCAACTACCACCAAAAGAAAGCTCTATTTGTGGGAAGAAAATTATAAAAATGTAGTTTGGGTACAACGTTGTATGACCGCGCAATTGTCATTCAAAGTGTCACAGCGTTGAAAGCTGAAAATTGTCCTGGGCAGGAAGGGGGGAAGTCCCGGTATTGAAATGGTTAAAGGGAAAGTGTAAAAATTAAAAAATGTAAATAAAATAAACAATAAAAAAAAAATGTAAGTGCCCCGTCCCCACACATTTGCACGCAGAAGTGAACGCATATGTACGTCGCGCCCACTTATGTAAACGGCGTTCAAACCACACATGTGAGGTATGTCTGCAAACATTAGAGGGAGAGCAATAATTCTAACCCCAAGACCTCCTCTGTAACTCTAAACTGGTAACCTATAAAAATGTTTAAAGTGTCGCCTATGGAGATTTTTAAGTACCGTAGTTTGGCACAATTTTAAAGTGTCACATGTTAGGCATCTATTTACTCGGTGTAACATCATCTTTCACATTATACAAAAAAATTGGGCTAACTTTACTGTTTTGATTTTTAATTCATGAAACCGTTTTTCTTTTCTTTTTTTTTTTTTTTTAAACGCGTTTAAAAAATTGCTGCGCAAAATACCGTGCGACATAAAATGTTGCAGTGACCGCCATTTTATTCCCTAGGGTCTCTGCTAAAAAAAAACATACATAATGTTTGGGGGTTCTGAGTAATTTTCTAGCAAAAAAAAATGATGATTTTTACATGTAGGAGAGGAGTGTCAGAATAGGCACAGTGTTAAAGTGTAGGAGTGGATTAGGGTTCTTCCCTAGAGCTTCTAATTATCTAAAGAACTGTAACTTGTAAAAAAAATGACCCTCAAATACAAATTAAAGTTTGGGAGTAAATTATCTCTTTCATATTGAATGTAACCGCTTATTAACTGACCTCCAATTACAGTTTGAACCCAATTGGGGTAAGCAACACCTGATATTTTAAGCTTGATGTCATCTTGTTACCTTTATACCTTTGTTAATTACCTTTGGATGTATGTATTTTTTAACGTATGCTAATAAGGAACTATGCTGGTGTATTGTTTACTGTCATGAGCATATACGCTCTTGTTGTTGAAAAAATAAATAAAATAAAAATTTAAAGTGAAAAAAAGAGTGCATGAGGTTCTTCAAAGTGCTCCACGGTATTGTGCTCCGCTCGTGTGTACCTACTAACATTTAACAGGTTTGTCCCAAGTATTCTGATGTAATAGGACTGATCCACACTATATCTCTCCATCTTCACTCCTCCGTGTCCTTGCTCAGGTCAGTGTGTTATTGCCATGCCATACAATCACAAGGAAATCTCCATGGTGTTATACTGTTTATTGTAATAAAAAGATATACAAAAATACACTTACAATGTAGCAGTAGGACAGAGCATGTGTGTCCGACTATGGCTGCCGCCTTGGCGTGCGTTCCACCCAGCGCCATCTTTAACACAGGGAAAAAGAGGCAGCTGCCCCAGACCCACTCATTGTCTTGGGGCCCAAGGCAGCTTCCCCTTGAGCTGGCATTGCCCGCAAGTAGTTGATAAGTGGATTTGAGAGGGCCCAAGAAAATGTTTGCCCAGTGTCCGATCAATATTAAAGACGGGCCTGGTTCCACCAGCCGGAATCTATGTAATAGAACGTCCTTGCTTGAGCCGTTTCGCCCCTCCCTCCCCCTTGTTAAGACACCCAGTGGGAGGGGCAAAACGCATGCCTCCTCTCCATACTCAACTTGCTCAAATTTCTTAACTTATTTGAATATTGGACATCAGACTAGTTGTCCCAGAGTTATACCAACACACAAAAGGTGAGAAGGTGAACCCCTCATATAGCTATTAGCTAGCTTCCTTGAGAAGGACATAGACTTTGAGTCTTTCTGAGTAAGCCAGCAACATCTTGGATAGTCCAGCAGATAAGTATGGGCCCAACGAGATCTAAACAAGGTCCTCCCTAAAACAGAGTCCGCATGAATTTTCCGTTTGGGATCAGTGGGGGCCCTCATGATCTATATGAAGGGTTCGCCTACCTTTTGTGTGTTGATATAACTCTGGGACAACTAGTCTGCTATCCAATATTTAAATAAGGGAAGAATTTTGAGTAAGTTGAGTGTGGAGAGGAGGCACCATTAAAAGTTTGATCTATGAGCACCTGGTTTGTACATATGAGCAAGGGAGATTAAGGTTCTGGGAAGGAATTCTGGTTCTGGACGACCACCCTGGTTAACTTCAGCAGACCACCGTGACCCCCGGTACCGTGAGACAACTAATGAAACACGTGAAACTCGATGTGAATTCAAAAGATGTCTGTCTTTATTGAGCATGAATGTGGCTTATATTCAGTATAGAACAAAGGAGGGGGAGTGGTTAGTTTAATGCATACGTGTCTAGGGTTAATCAAGTTTGTTACTTGATACTTATCTAACAGGGGTTGAATAAGACAACTGGTCATTAGTCACATATCTTAGCTGATTGCCTAAGGCTAAACAGGATATACATTCTGAGAACAGGCTTGACCACAGTAAACAACATAGGAGGGGGGTGTTGTGCAAACATTCTTACACATTCTTACACAGACTTAAACTTACACAATAAGAGACTTCACATAAAAAGGCAGGGGTAACAAAATGGAGTCATGATGGTTCATTCATATTATTACAATCCCCTCTTAAGTCATGGACATGACTTATCCCATTTCATTGTAACATACTCATCTTTGTTTTTGTAATATAAGCTGAGGTAAGTTTTATTAGCAGCAGCTGGGTCAGGGGTTCGAGTATCACAGGAAATTAAGCACATAACAAGTTTGAAACAAGCATACACGAACAAGATAAAAAGCAAGATCATTATAATAACCATAGCAATGTCTTTCAACCATGAGAATATCCCACTGAGGCCAAACCCTTCTATGTTGTTAAAAGGGCTCCATGTCTTAGCTAGATCCCTTGCTTTGATTTGTAATTTGTCTACCTCTTTTCTGCGCTGTGCAATGATTTCATAATAATCAGGTACCTCTACACTGGTGTTATGTATCCAAGTGCAACATGCATAGTCCTCGGTTATTTCGCACAGCCCAGTGTGCAGCACTCATACTTCCTATTGCTAGATCATGGAGTTCTGTTTTTTGTAGCCCTTGGCTCTAGGCCAGGGGCGGATCCAGAGTCTAGTCTCGGATGGGGCACTGCCAGAAAATATTTTTTTGGGAGTACATCTATCGGGGAAATGGCTGGTGTTGGCGCTTCAATCATCATGGCACCATGATTGTTATGGTGTCAGGATGATTGAAGCGCATTATTACTATTATTACATTGTTATAAAAAATTAAATAGTTTAACTCACCATAATGCAGAATCAGTGGGAGCCCCGAGTGTGTCATATGCCACGTTACCTGTCACCAGATGCAGATTGCCACTTGCCATGTCACTTGCCATGTCGCCTGTCACTAGATGCAGATTGTCACTTGCCACGTCGCCTGCCACATGTTGCGCATTGTCACATGCCACGTCGCCTGTCACCAGATGCAGATTGTCACTTGCCATGTCACTTGCCACGTCGCCTGTCACCAGATGCAGATTGTCACTTGCCACGTCGCCTGCCACATGTTGTGGATTGTCACTTGCCACGTCGCCTGTCACCAGATGCAGATTGTCACTTGTCATGTCGCCTACCACATGTTGCGGATTGTCACTTGCCACGTTGCCTGTCACCAGATGCAGATTGTCACTTGCCACGTTGCCTGTCATGATGTAATCCCTCTGCTGCCACAGCTGCCTGCATGGTGAGGGGGGAACTGCAGGGATGCAGGGTGGGCGCCGGGCGGTGAGAGATGATGTCATCTCTTTGCTCCCCTGCCCGCCGGCTCCCTGATTGGCCAGCAGCCCGCAAAAACATCGAGCGGCACATCTCACCAACTGAGCCGCCGGGCCAGCCTGCTGTTTCTCTCCTGCGGAGCTGTCCGCCGGCTCTCTCACCTATGGAGCCGCCCGTCGGCTCTCTCACTTTCGGAGCCGCCCGCTGACTCTCTCACTTAAGGTGCTGCCTGCTGGCTCTCCCACCCGCGGTGCCACCTGCCGGCTCTCTCACCCGTGGATCTACCCGCTGGCTCTCTCACTCACCCGCATTTCTCGGAGGGGGCAATTGCCCTGTTGCCCCCCCTGGATCCGCCCCCGCTCTAGGTTTAGTTTTGAAATGTCATCAGAATTCTTGTCTAATATCTTATCTAATATTTTAGAGTAGTTGTTCAGCCTTTTCATCATATCAATTCCCCATCCAGTCCCTGAGGGGAACCATGCCCAGGCCATGTCTTTCTCTAAGAACAATTCTCTCTTGTGGCGGTGCTTGAGAGGGTACCTGGGGTGTATTTTAGCCTTCAGCAGGTGTCTTCCCTTATTGTCCCCCAATATACCTATTATTGGGATCAGTGATGCAAGGTAACACCATCCCTGAGGGTCCATGGGAATCCATGGATGACATGTTTTCCCACAACAGATGTATGTACTGTTTCCCAAGGCTAGTGGGCGAGTACTGAGGATTTGTTGTGTATCAATAGAGAGACCTGCAAGAGCTAGGAGTGAAAACAACTTTCCCAGCTCAGTGTCAGCATTAGTATTGCTCATAAGGGTGTATAGGGTTTCATTTAAATTACAGTCTGTGGTGGTAAAAAGGTGTGGAGAAGTCTTGGGCCACAGAGAAGTTAATTTTAGTATGGCTACATGCCTCTCCACCCTGCGATGAATTTCCCAACCTAAAACACCAATCAGGGAAGTGACTTCTGCCCATGGCTGGAAAGGTGATGGTGTTGTTTCTGAATGTTATTGGTACTTTAGTGAGGATAATGGGAGGTGTTCCATTCAGGAAGGGGGTGATATTCAAGGGTACAGCCATAAGAGAGATACATGCTGTGATAGGATGTAGTTTACTACACAGGGCAGCCATCAGAAATTTTTTGGCACCTTACACAGCTTTAGGCCTGGGCCACCCCCCCCCCCCCCCCCATCCCCAGCTTCTACCAAATCAGCACACCGGCACCCCACCTGTACGCACTCAGCCCCCCTCAATCCTGTATATATGTCAGCCTTCCTCACACCTGTATATATGTCAGCCCCCCACACACCTGTATGTATGTCAGCCTTCCTCACACCTGTATATATGCCAGCCCCCCCCCCCCACACACACACACTTGTATATTTGTCAACCCCTCTCACACACACCTGTATATATGTCAGACCCCTCACACCTGTATATATGTCAGTCCCCCCCACACACCTGTGTGTGTGTGTATATATATATATATATATATATATATATGTATATATGTCCGCCCCCCTCACAACTGTATATATGTCAGTCCTCCCCACACCTGTATATATGTCAGCCCCCTCACACACACACCTGTAGACAGTGGCGGCTGGTGCTCAAAAATTTCGGGGGGGAGGGCAAACAAACTGAAAAATTCAGGAAAAAAAAACAATTGTAGCCTCACTGTGCCCATCAAACGCAGCCACTGTGCCCCATCAAACGCAGCCTTCAATTGCAGCCACTGTGCTACATCAATTGCAGCCACTGTGCCCATTAAACGCTGCCACTGTGCCCATCAAACGCTGCCACTGTGCATGAATCTATCCATGATACATAGAGGTGGGTGGCTGGAGAGAGGGGGCGGTACACGAGGGGTGCACATGCACATAGTAGCCAGAGGTGGCAGTAAAGAGCTCGGTGTCTGAGCTCAATGCCACAGAGAGCACACGCTGTGAGATTGTTTCTGTAATGCACAGCAAGGCTCCCCTTTACCTGTCCTGCCTTCCACTGGCCCGGGGCGGGCCCCTTACAGTTGTAACGGCTGTACCCCATGATGGCGGCCCTGTTACTACATATCCAACATTTTTCATATCCTGATTTCTGGGCATAGCTATATTTAAATTTAAGTAACAACATTTTTTCTGTGAAAGTATCAATTTTAGTTCCCTCATAATCCAAATACACATCCCTTCTATGTCTAATAAGTGTATTATTAGTGGTGTTTTTGGGTAGGCCACATATGCCTCTAAGGGCCCCCAAGTCTTCAGGATGATAAATAAAGCGAGTTATGATCCATGTTGGTAAGAACACCATCAAAGTCATCAAGAACAGGAGGCCCTTCTCAGAAGTCTGTGGTGAAATAAGCGAGGTCATCTTTTTCAGAGTCTTGACCACCTGCTTCACTCACTGTTCGAGGATTTGTATCACCTGCTTCACTTCTCTGTGCTTTATCTTGCTTCTTAGGTGTTTGGTTCACCTTCTTCACACGACATGGATCCAAGCCTGTCGTCCCACTACCAGAATGACTGTTCAGGTAACTGCAATCACTGTAGTTGGGGGTCCAAATGGGTACTCTTGCTTCTTGGTACGATTCAGTTGTTGTACCACTACGATGTCTCCCACCTGGAAAGGGAGAGTAGGTTCCTGTGAAGAAATAGGAGAGGTGCGAGCGACACATTTTTCAACTCTATCCAAAGTTTCAATCAACTTCTTAACATACTCCTCCTGTATAAGGTCAAGATCCCCTCTTTCTAACATTAGTGGCTGTCTGGCCCATGGGGTGGGAAAAGGTCTGCCCATCAAGACCTCAAACGGAGAGTACCCCGTGGTTTTAGAGGGAGTCATTCTTACCTCTGCAAGGACTGCAGGAAGTTTTTACCATCCATTGAAAGTTCCCCCTGTGGCTTTGCTGATTTTATCTTTGAGTGTCCTCTTCTTACAGGACGCAGGGCCGCCCCCCCCCATCCATGCATCCGGCCCCTGATCTACATATCAGGGCACCGGGTGCATGGATTCCAATGGAGGGGGTGGATTTTTGATGTACGTGATTAGAGCCAGAGGCTTTAATAGGCTTCCAAAAAGGGTGGGCTTAGTGGCGCAGAGCACTGCGTCCCGATCCCACCCTGTTGTGTGAATATAGCAAATTCATTTTCGCTATTTTTCACACTAAAGTTCCTCACCGCCAATCAGGAAGCAGGTTGTGAGAACTGTTTCCCGACTGGCCTCAGTGCCAGGCGATCCTATTGGATGCCTAGCGCTTAGGTGGAAGAGGAACAGTACGCTGTAAGAGATGGAGGAGCGGACAATGGAGCCGCCGCTCCCCACACCTCCAGGAGAAGGAGGAGAGGAGATCACAGCCCGGACCTACAGTACGCTGTGAGGAAGAGCATACACCGGTGCCGCCGCTCCCTGCACCCCCGGGCCACTGCCCACACCTATGGCCGCCGCTCCCTGCACCTCCGCTCTCTGGGCCGCCGCTCCCCGCACCTGCGGGAGAAGGAGAGTAGATCACAGCCACAATTAGGTAAGTGACAGGGCAGCAGGGGGGGGGGGGGTGTGCTGGTGGTGCCGCCCCCCCCCCCCCCAGATTAAAAACCCACCAGCCACCACTGGTCCTATTCGTTCTTTCTGCTATCCCTGAACTCTGGGGGTGGTATGGGATGTGAAACTTCCAGTCAATCTTCACTGTTTTCACTAAATCTTGACACACTTTGGCTATGAAGGCAGGACCATTGTCTGACTGAATATGAAGTGGACAGCCCCATCTTGGGATTGTTTCCTGTGTAAGGATTCCGACTACTGTTTGTGCATCTTCCTTTGTGGTGGCGAACACTTCTGTCCATCGTGAGAACATATCTACTATTACAAGTATATATTGTCTCTTGCCTAGTTTGGGCATGTGTGTAAAATCAATCTGAAGGTGGGTGAATGGTGTGGACGGGTAAACAAGGTGTTGGTGTTTTGCCTTGTGTGGATTTCTTGGATTGTTCCTGAGGCATGTAATGCATCTTACAACATATGATTTTACTAATGAGGGAAGACCGAGGATGAAAAAATCTTTATCCAATAACCCACATGTAACCTGCCAGTCTCTGTGTCCTATCCTATGATATTGTGAGATAAAAAGGGGTGCACTAGCTACGGGTATGCATGGTCTCCCCTCTTGGCAGATGAGCCCTGATTCAGGGCTTTTCTGCACTCCTTCAATGTTCAATTTGCTATTGACCTCTGGGGTGGCATGGACGTGGAGGTCAGATAAGGTCTGGTCTAGAAGGGGCATTTCTGGAGCTAGGAAGGGCATTTGTATTGTGGCCTCTTGCTTGTTAGCTGCTTCTTTTGCTATTCTGTCTGCTAGTGCGTTTCCCTTAGCGATGTCATCCTGTTCTGTGTGTGCTTTGCAATGGAGGATGGCTATTGATTTTGGAAGTTGTATTGCTTCTAACAGACTCGTAACCAAAGTGGAGTGTGAGATGGATTTACTATCGGCCGCTATGTAACCCCTTCTTTGCCAAATGACTCCGAAATCGCGTGCGACCCCGAATGCATATTTGGAATCAGTGTATATGTTCACGTCTCCTCCCTCAAAAAGCTGACAGGCTCTTGTGAGTGCGATCAGTTCTGCCGATTGAGTTGACTGAAAGGGAACTGGGTTTGCTTCTAGGATCACATCGGGTAGTTGAACTACAGCATAACCCTCGTGATATGTGTTATCATTTGGCCTTGAACAAGAGCCGTCTGCAAATACATTTTATGCATCAGGGAGGGCAGTTTAAGACATGTCAGACCTGGGAGATGTGTCTTGGTGTATGAGATCCATGCACTCATGTTGAGGCACTACCTCATCTCCTTCACCCTTCAAGCCTAGTAAGGCATTCAGGATAGGAGTGGGGCCAGAGGTGGGCGATGTATATTTTATCTCAAGTTTTGGGTTGGACAACAAGATCACCTCATAGCCGCTCAACCTTTGTGTTGAGTATGGATGTTTTTTTAACAGGGTGGACACATTGTGCGTAGTATGCAGTATGGTTGCATGACCCAGGGTGAGTGAAGTAGCCATCTCTACAACCATCGCACAGGATTCTAAAGCTCGGAGACACGCCGGCATGCCCTGTACTGGCATAGGCACAACCCTTGAAAAAAATGCAATAGGGCGGAGTTTGCCCCCATGCTCCTGCACCAGGAATTCCTCCATGGTTTTACAGCTGTCCCTGACAAATAAGGGAAGCATCTTGCCATATTCAGATAATCCAAGACCAGGAGCTGTGACCATTGCAGTTTAAAGATACACAAAAGCATTACACATTTCATCATTCCATTTTGCACAATCTAGCATGTCGATATTTGTGGCTTGTCTCAGGAGGTTATTATAGTAGGAACAATCGGGTATCCATTGGCGGCAGTAACCAATCATACCAAGAAAAGATAGCATATCTTATTTAGTAAGTGGGCGGGGCAGACCCTCGAGACCCGCAGCTCTCTTGTGACTGATTTTCCTCACTCCTTTAGAAAGCACAAAACCAAGGTATTCAACAGTTTCCTGACACCATTGTAACTTTTTTCCTAGAAACCTTGTGACCTTTATCTGCTAACCAACGTAACAGATCTAAACCATCCCCTTTGAATGCAACCTGGCTTGGACTACACAACAATAAATCATCAACATATTGGAGTAGGACGGAATCATAGCGGGGAGTCCAGGACCGCAAGGATGCCTGAAGAACCACTGAGTAGACTACAGGGGAGTCCACATAACCCTGGGGCATTCTACACCATGTCATATGGCGGTTTCTAAAACAAAATGCAAGTATTGGCTATGTCTCCTCGTCCACAGGGACGGAAAAAAATGCGTTTGTTAAATCAATCACAGAGAAATATTGAGCATCGGATGGAATGGAGGTGAGGAGTGATGGCACATCAGGCACTATGGGTGCGATGGGTACAACTAAGTTGTTTATGGCCCTTAGGTCCTGCACAAACCTATAACTTCCATCCGGCTTTTTAACTGGATTTATAGGTGTGTTGAGGGGTGAGACTGTCTCTTTTATAATTCCCTGTTTAAGAAAGTGCCCAACCATCGGAGCAATTCTTTCTCTTTGGACAGGGGATATTGTATGTGTATGGTGGAAGGTTGAATGGGAGGGGAGGGGCAGATGGATCTGGTCTCTTTATCTGCCTCAACCTTATGTTTTCTATCAGTATCCTCTCTAGTTGGGTTTTTAGAGGGCTTCTTTTGTTACTATTTCTCTGAAACCAATAAGGGGCGTATTTTAACCCATTCTCTCCCCCTTTTCTCATGTATTCCGTGTCCCTTTGGGGGCCTTAGGTGACCTGCAGGCAGGGAAGACCCCAGGAGTGGATGGCATTCCTCCGGAATTCTACAAAAAATATGGAGAGCAGCTGACACCTAAACTGCATGAGATGATAGTTAATACTTTAAAAAAAGGGACCCTCCTGGCTTCTATGGCTGAAGCGGTCATAGTGGTTATACCAAAACCGGGCAAAGACCCCGAGCTGTGTACTTCCTACCGCCCTATCTCCTTGCTGAACGCTGACCCTAAGATTCTTTCTAAGACCCTAGCTGGGAGATTGAATGTGGTTATCCATACCCTGGTATGCGAAGACCAAACCGGATTCATGCTGGGGAAGGGCACGGACATAAACCTGCGGAGGTTGTACACGGTTCTGGGTTCTGGAAACCACCTCACCCACTCTGACGCAGTGGCCTCCCTGGATGCTGAAAAAGCATTTGACTCAGTGGAGTGGGTCTATGTATGGGAGGTCCTGCTCCGCTTTGGCCCTAAATTTATCTCTTGGGCGAGGGCCCTGTATAAATCCCCACGAGCTAGAGTACGCATCGGGGCGGTCCTCTCATATTCCTTCTGTCTCCATAGAGGTACTAGGCAGGGATGCCCACACTCCCCAGGGCTTTTTGCGCTAGCTGTAGAACCAATGGCGATCCTCCTGCGCTCCTCACCGGCGGTCCATGTCATTTCAATAGGCCCTGTAGAAGAAAAAATTTCCCTCTATGCTGACGATACCCTTTTGTACCTTAGCAATACTACAACCTTACTGAAGGAGGCCCTCTTATAGACACCTTCGGCAGATACTCGGGCATATGTGTTAATTGGGGAAAATCTGTCCTCTTTGCACTACACTCCTCGGATGATATGCTGCCAATAGATACTCCATTGCAATGGGTCTCACAGTTCAAATACCTGGGTGTTGTTATACATAGAGACATCTCACAATTTATCCCTCTTAATTTAAATCCAGTGCTTTCCCTCCTGACTGAAAGATGTACCACCTGGAAAACACTACCCCTTACCCCAGTTGGTAGGGTTAGTCTGTTTAAAATGTCTGTGCTACCTAAATTTGTTTATCTTTTCAGACAAACCCCGGTTCCCATCCCGCACACGTTTTTTCAAAAACTAGATAGTCTGCTTATCTCCTTTGTGTGGAATGGTGGCACCCCCAGAATAGCAAAATCTACTCTGCAACTGCCAGTTACTCTGGGAGGCCTGGCATTGCCCTGGCCAGCTGGGCAGCGGTCCTTGTAACAGTCAGATGGTGGCTGTCCGAGGAGCCGGCCAATCCCACAGCTACGTTGGAGGCGGCGTTGCTTGGCTTCTACTCGGAAATCCGGAACTTAATACATACGGGTCCCAGATCCAACCCAAACATTACCCCATCAATGCGTGTTACGTTTCGGGTCTGGGAGACGGTAAGGGCCAAAGTGGAGAAACTCAACAGCTGGTCCCCACACACTCCACTATGGGGGAACTCGAGCTTGCCACATTTTCAGTCCATCCCGGACCCTGTGATATGGGCCCGATATGGTATCAAAACGCTGGCAGATATTGTCTCTTCGGATGGGCTGTGTACGTTTGATGCTCTAAAAAGAGAGCACGGAGTGCCTAACCATATTTTCTTTAGGTATCTTCAGCTCCACCATGCCTACCGGACCCAATTCCCCCACTCTATTATGTTGGAGGCCAATGGTGTTGAGCGCATGTTGGGTCTGGCAGAGGACCTTAAACCCCTATCGGCTCTCTACTCTGAATTTAGCGGACTAGACACCTCCAAAGTCTCCCGGTTGTTCTCAAAATGGCAGGCAGATATACTTGAGCTCGCTGATGATGATTGGAAGGAGGGTATCTAGCAATGCCTTCCCCTCATGATCTCTGTGAGAGATAGGTTCACTCAGCTTAAATTTATACACCGAGCATACTACTCCCTGGAGCGGCTAGCCAGGATGTACCCTGCCAGGAGTTCGATCTGCCCTAAATGCACCTCGGAGATGGGATCCTTCATCCATGTTATATGGTCCTGTCAGCAACTCCAAATCTTCTGTGAAGGGGTGGTTAATGATATCAATTCTATAGGCAAACTGCGTGTCCCATGCGACCCGATACCACTGATACTGAGTATTGTTGACACACTGGAGACATCACAATCTAAAAAAACTGTTTGTATTTTACACAGCCTTCTATGCTAATAAAGCAGTCCTCCTAAAATGGAACGACTCCTCCCCTCCGATGGTACAGCAATGGAGAACCCTGGTGGATGCGGCCCTTCCTCTATATAAGCTGACCTATCTGGGACGCAACTGCCCCAAAAAATTCAATAGGATATGGGCAGCGTGGATTCGGGAGAGGCAGCTAACTCTGGAGTAGGGTTTAGAGTTGAGACCTAAATAGCATGGGACTGGCTCAAATGTTAATTCTAGGGGCGCCGCACCCCTACCCCCCATTGACTTGCCTTTAATGTAGACACTGACTGGGTTTCAACCTGTCTGGGCCCCCATTAATGGCTCTACCTTATCAGGTCCCAACCTGTCTGGGTCCCTATCCATAGCTCTACTCGCCTGTATTGGACTAACCCCCCTTTTCTTATGTGCTTTGTGTGCAGGATACTCAATCTGTAAAGCTTGATTTACTGACCTGACTACGGAAACTGTTTTAGGTTTTTAATTGTTCATGTTATATATCTGGATTGTCAAATATACCACTATTTTCTTATTTTTGTTTTATTCAAAATTAATAAACTTTGTTAAAAAAAATGTAAGGAGCATTCTTCCCACTGATCACCAATGTAAGGAACATTCTTCCCACTGATCACCAATGTAAGGAGCATTCTTCCCACTGACCACCAAGGTAAGAAACATTCTTCCCACTGACCACCAAGGTAAGAAACATTCTTCCCACTGACCACTAATGTAACAAGCATTCTTCCTATTGACCACCAATGTAAGGGGCATTCTTCCCACTGACCACCAATGTAAGAAGCATTCTTCCCAATGACCACTAATGTAAGGAGCATTCTTCCCACTGACCACCAATGTAAGGAGCATTCTTCCCACTGACCACCAATGTAAGGAGCATGCTTCCCACAGACCACCAAGGTAAGGAACATTCTTCCCACTGACCACCAAGGTAGGGAACATTCTTCCCACTGACCACCAAGGTAAGGAACATTCTTCCCACTGACCACCAAGGTAAGGAACATTCTTCCCACTGACCACCAAGTTAAGGAGCATTCTTCATATTGACCACCAATGTAAAGGGACATTCTTCCCACTGACCTACTATGTAATGGAGTACTTTATGGACCACCAAGGGGACAGTATTCCACTGACCACCACTGTGAATTACTACAATTTTCATGGACTGCATTTCTTTTCTGATCATTATTTTAACTTTGACATATGGAGCAATCCTGGATGTCCAATATACTACGTACACCACATCTCTTCTTCTTCTTTATTTATTCTTAGATCTACAACTCCTCACACTAGTGTCCCACCAGCTGTAGGTAGAATAATTATTAGCCGGGGTTCCTGAGACCTGAAAGTCATTTTTAAGGGTTTCTCCATGTTAAAAAAGGATGAGTACGTCTGCTCCAGAGGATGCCCACTTGTATATACTGGAAGTCCCACCGTGAGTTACAATGATTTATTAGCATATGCAAATACACAGCCAGAGATTGCCTATAATGGACAAAATGGCAGAAAGTGCTATACTGGCTGTTTGTACTTTGGAATTCATTATATGATCAGTAGAAAAGAATTTAAATAGATATACTGGGAGGATAAAGGGTCACACAGTTCTCAAGGATAAATTGTTACGTATTTTTATACCCAAGAACTTGACTGGAAATGATTTTTTTTGTATATGATGTTTTGATACTTTTAGTATGATTTAGTTTACATAGATGTGAATCAATACATACTGTAGATATTTGGGATGTAGTGACTTTATGTTCGATTTTTTTCATCTGTAGTAATATATTATGCCTAATCTTCTTGGCCTTTTGGCTAAGATCAAGTGTAGTATCTGTTCTTATCAGTTGTTGGGGAAAGAACCCTGACTCCCTTTGCCAGTTTGGGGGGTCAGTATTTCCCCAATGTAATTAGGTGGGGGCGGTGGGAGGGCCTTTTTCCTCATGGGTTGAATCTGGCCTTGTGCACAAGGCTTGTCCCCAGTTGTAGGCAAGGCTCACCCTAAGCTCTCTAAGTTCTGATACCTTCCTGTGGGATGGAGAGGCACTGGTCTGGCGCAAGGCTGGGATGTGAGAGAAGCCCGTGGTGTATGTGCCCCTGGGGTGCCAGTCCAGGGGTGCCGTAATACTCACTGTCTATAGGGTTTACTTTGAGTTTACTGGCACCAAGGTCACTGCACCTCATCACTTTTTTTCGCACCTGCCTCTAGGGCCTGGCCTTTTGGGTGGGACCATAGGAATTTTTGATTGCTGGCTGAAGGGCCTGCTTATGGTATTGCACCATGGCACTACTTGCACTTCTCCACTTCCCTTTCCCCACTTTTATTTGTGTGTTTGTCATGTTTGTCTTTTTTTTTGGGCATGGTATACTTTATTTCACAGTATGATTAGTAGGGTGTAGGTCCTCGGGCCTGCCCTGTCTTGGGAGGTGGTGGATATGGCCTTCTGGTTTAGTTCCCCCTCTCATGGGGTCTCCCTTCGGGGGGAGCCTCACCTAGTACTTGGGGTTGGTCTGTTTCGGCAGACCTCCCAGAGAATGGGGTCTGCCTAGTTTCGGTTAGGTGGGCCAGTGAAGTACCTCAGCTCCCATCAGGAGTCTTGCTCCCGGGGGGATCAGGGTAAGGGTCCTTTCTCTTTGGAGGAGGACCATGTGTACACCCTGTGCACTTTATTGTATTCTCACGTTTTGTGTGTGCACTTTCTTTTTTTTTTGCACCGGGTGTTAGTTTGAGTGTTTTTACACACCACGGGCTAAACAAAAAAAAAAAGATTTGCGGATGATACAAAGCTAAGCAGGGTAATAGCTTCCCAGCAAGATGTGGAAACCTTACAACAAGACCTAAATAAAATAACGGGTTGGGCAACTATATGGCAAATGAGGTTTAATGATCAAAAATGCAAAGTAATGCATTTGTGTGCTAAAAATACGAATGCAAGTTACTTGCTAAGGGGAGAACCTCTGGGGGAATCTAGGATGGAAAAGGACCTGGGGGTCTTAGTAGATGATAGGCTCAGCAATGGCAAGCAAACTGCTTGCTAAGCCAGCAGAACATTAGCATGCATTAAAAAAGGGGATTCACTCCAGAGACTTAAAGAGAATTCTCCCGCTCTACAAGACTCTGGTCCGGCCGCACCTAGAGTGTGCCATCCAGTTCTGGGCACCAGTCCTCAGGAAGGCTGTACTGGAAAGAGTTCAGAGAAAGGGAACAACTCAAAGGGACTGGAGGACCTCCGCTATGGGGAAAGACTACAAGCATTAAACTTATTCTCTCTAGAGAGGAGATATAAAAGCGATCTTCAAATACCGTACTGGTGACCCTAGCATGCTTTTCGGTGGAAGGGAATTTAAAAAGACACGCGGCTATTCATTGAAATGGGAAGAGAAGCAGTTTAACCCTACATTGAGTAGAGGGTTCTTTACTGTCAGAGCGGTAAGGATGTTGAATTCTCTTTCACCAGCAGTGGTATCAGCAGGGAGTGCCGAATAGTTTAAAAAAAAACTATTAGATGGGCATCTTAACGATCGCAACATACAGGGATATATGATTGATTATTGACATAAACACATTCACACACACTCTAGGATGGACTGGTGTCTTTATTCAACCTTACCAACTAAGTAACTATGAATCCTGGGTGACATCATTGATCAAATTTCATCTATGACGTCACCTGGGATTCCTGGCAGTAAATTTGTACTACCACAGCTGTGAATCTGTCATTTAGCGGCGGCAGTGCAGCATATACAGATCGATGAGCGCTGGGTCATTTTTAATTTTTTTTTTTGCAATGACACCAAATCCAAACACCATTAAAGTCAATGGTGAGAGAATTTAGCTGGGCAGAACATGCAGCACTCCCACTGCTAAATGACAGATTCCAGGCTGCAGCAGTTACATTTTCTGCTGGGAATCCTGAGTGACATCATTGATCAGATTCTGTCTGTGACATCACCCGTTGATTCCTGGCAATTTGAACTATCACAGCATGGAACCTGTCATTTGGTGGTGGGAATGCAGCGTGTACAGAACGATGGGCGATGGATCATTTCTTTCCAACAATACCAAATCCAAACACCATTACAGTCAATGATGACCAGCTTCGGGTGGGTGGTACACATGGCACTCCCACTGCTAAATGACAGATTCCAGGCTGCAGCAGTTAAAATTAATGCTGGGAATCCTGGGTGAAATCATTGATCAACATCCATCTATGACCTCACCTGGGATTCCTGGCAGTAAATTTGAACTACCACAGCTTGGAATCTGTCATTTGGTGGCGGGAGTGCAGCGTGTACAGATCAATGGGTCATTTCTTTGCAACAACACCAAATCCAAACCACCATTGAGGTCAATGATGACCGAATTCGGGTGGGTGGTACACGTTGCACTCCCACTGCTAAATGACAGATTCCAGGCTGCAGCAGTTAAATTTTCTGCTGGGAATCCTGGGTGACATCATTGATCAAATTTTATCTGACATCATCTGGGATTTCTGGTAGTAAAATTTAAATGACCACAGCTATTAATCAGTCATTTGGTGGCGGGAGAGCAGCATGTACAGATTGATGGGTGATGATTTTATGAAACACCAAATCCAAACACCACTGAAGTCAATGGTGACTGAATTTGGGTGGGCGATGCATACAACTCTTCCACTGCTAAATGACAGATTCCAGGCTGCAGCAGTAATTTGCAACCTGGCACCCTGGGTGTATTGATCAAATTTTGTCTGACATCATCTGGGATTTCCTGTGGTAACATTTAAATGACTGCAGCTAGGAATCAGTCATTTTGGTGGCGGGAGAGCAGCGTGTACAGATCGATGGGCGATGGGGGATCATTTTATGAAACACCAAATCCAAAAACCTTTGAAGTCAATGGTGAACTGCTGATCAACTGATTGATCAAATTTTGTCTGTGATGTCACCTGGAATTTCTGGTGGTAAATTTAAATTACCGCACCTGGGAATCTGTTATTTGGTGGCGGGAGTGCAGCATGTAGAGATCGATGGGTGATCCTTTTGTGAAACAACACCAAATCCTACACCGTGACCATAGAAGTCAATGGTGAATGAATTTGGGCGGGGGGTACATGCGGCACCCCCGTTGCTGATCAACTGATCAAAATTTATCTATGATGTTACCTGGGTTTTCCGGTGGTAAATTTAAATTACCGCAGCTGGGAATCTGTTGTTTGATGGCGGGAGAGCAGCGTGTACAGATCGATGGGTGATGGGTCATTTTATGCAACAACACCAAATACAACACCTTTGAAGTCAATGGTGAACTGCTGATCAACTGATTGATCAAATTTTGTCTGTGATGTCACCTGGTATTTCTGGTGGTAAATTTAAATTACCGCACCTGGGAATCTGTTATTTGGTGGCGGGAGTGCAGCATGTACAGATCGATGGGTGATCATTTTATGAAACACCATAGAAGTCAATGGTGACTGAATTCGGGTGGGTGGTACATGCGGCACTCCCACTGCTGATCAACTAATCAAATTTTGTCTATGATGTCACCTGGGATTTCTGGTGGTAAATTTAAATGATCGCAACTGGGAATCTGTCGTTTGGTGGCGGGAGTGCAGCATGTACAGATTGATGAATGATCGGTCATTTTTTGCATCAAATTCAGCGCACTTCTAGCTTTTCAGAACCGAATCTGCAATGTTTATAGTGAATTTATGTTTTCTTTCAAACAGGAACAGCAACCATAGCCCTGAATTCTACCTAACGTCTGCTATAGGGTACAAAAAACTGTTTGAAATCTCTCCTTAAATGCATTATATTTTTTTTCCGAATAAAACAAAATTTTGGCATTCTAAACTTCGCCGTCTGTATACAATTGTACCAACGTCATCTTCTGTGTGACCCCGGGTGAGCTGCGTTTACCCCGCCGCCTGGATCGCTGACTAATTCATACCAGATTTATGTGCTGCTTCATATGACTCATATGGTTTTATCGCAGGCTGTTTTATATAAGGTCCCTATTAAAGGGGAAAGTACGTAGGCTTTTTTTTTTTTTTTTTGTCTTTCTTGTGTCCGCCCAGGCTTGCGTCTCAACGCGGGCGGACAATGGCTGGATACAAAAAAGCCCCACAACGCAGCGAGCTATCAAGGACAAGACACCTGGGCCCACAAGAGAAGACCATAAAAGGCCAGGACAATGGCTGGGAAGCCCCAGGGGTAATAAAGCTTATCTGCATTCACCACCCTGAGATTAGGGCAGGGGGGGGGAAATCCACACAGTTTAATCTGCAGGTCTGGCAGCTTTTCAGATATGACCCTCATTTGTCAATGGGGAGAGGAGAAGGAGGAGGGGGGGGAGGGGGTGGAGGGGGGGGGGGGGGACATGTGTTCTCTTCTGTCTAAGCCATTGTTACTTGCCAAACACCAACATAAATATAGTCTGTGGTTTGATCTGTCATTACACATCAGGAGGGGAGACTTTTGTCAGCTTCGCCATATTATTAAAGTTTTTTTTTTTTTTTTTTTTTTTCAATAGTCTGTCCAATGCATTTAGGGGTCATTAAGGTAAACTGCAAAGAGTATTTTTTTTTCTTTGTAGTCCACATGCGCTCTAGATTAAATGACTGCTTCTAGGCTATCCATAGGCAATATCAATCTTATAGAGGAGCTGCAGTCTACTCACATCATTTGTAATAAAAACATTTTTGCCATTCTGAAGCTTCCCCCCAACCACTTTGTATATATATATATATATATATATATATATATATATATATATACACTGTGATTCTGTACTTGCCAAATATGCTGCAGAAATCTCCCTCCACTGAGTCTGGCTGCAGTCCATATAGCTCCCAACTGTCCCTGATTTGGAGCAATGTCCCTCTGTCCCTCATTCCTCCTCATTTGTCCCTCATTTTGGTCTGATCCATATAGTTGTGTATAAAATGCACTTTTTATCTTTCATATAGTGTTTCCCAGCGCTAAACCTTTCTTTCAATATTATAAATTGCTGCATTTTTACATTTCAAAAGCCAATATAAAGGAATAGTAGTGGTAAAAAAAAAAAAGCACTTGTGTGTTTAATTGTAGAATTCTCCTTTAAGGGGGCGTGACAGGGGGTGTGTCCTATGCCTGCATACTTTTGCTAATAGAGGTCCCTCGTTCCCATTTCAAAAAGTTGGGCGGTATGGCAGCCATTTTAACTGTGGGCAGCTGAAGCTGCTGCCTGTTCACTTCCTGGATTTACACAGACACACAGAGGCACATCTGCAGCTCTCATTTTTTTCAAAAGGTTTTTTTTTTTTTTTTCGCTATTTTTCAAAGGCAACTTTTTTGGAAATAACGCATTTTAATTAATAAAAAAAAAAAAAAACACAATATATGAAAAAAGAAAAAAAAAAGAAAAATGCAGCGCTAAGCATGATTAGATACAATGCTTATAAAATGTCATGTCTATGCAGAGTAAAGAGTGCATAAAATATAATATGATAAATTAATGTGAATGAATGAAAACAAAACAAAATTGAATAAAGTGTCCTTGCGTGAACTATAAAGTCCAGGTACAGATGATCAGCAATGTCAGATAATCACCCTCCTCGGTGCCTTTGCCTCCACCAAATACAACTCACCAGAGCCAACTGCTGTCTAGAATTTAGAACAGCAAATTCATTCATTCATGTCATTCATTAATCGCTGATCCTCCTCGAAGCAGCGCGACTCGTCATGCGATTTGACAGTTCAAATCACATGACAAGTTGCACCCTATTTTCAGCAATGGGACTGTTCAAATGGGGTGCGACTCCGACTTTGGGGTGCCGCACCGATTTGAAAAAAAAAAGGTGGTTCTTGCGTTTTTAGGTGCGTTTTTAGGTGAGACTTGCATAGACATCTGTGCATGAAGTGGCACAGATGTCAAGCAAATCGCACCTGAAGCCATGCTCACCTGCGACATTGAAATCGTGCTACTTCAAGGGCATTTACTTTGTGTTAGGGTGTTTAGTTATTTTATTTTTTATTTTTTTAAGGGGTAAGGTACTTGGTATTAATTTATTGAATTTTAAATTTATGATTTTTTTTTATTTGTGTGTTTTATATTTATTTATTCATGTGAGCCAGGGCTTAGGGATGCCTATGGTAATCAATGAATACGGCTGATCTCTTAATCTGTTTTAAAGAACTGCTCACTCTCATCCAACCAAAAGCAGGAGAATCACCAACGCCAGAGAAAAAATACTCATAGTGTGGTATTTATTATACTAATTATAAATGATGGAAGTTTTTTAATCGGCCCTGTTTTCATTGCACTTATACGGACTGCTTGAATCAACAGTTCTACACCCAAAGTCCAGCCGCCATTCCCCATTAGAGTGTAAGCTCCTTGAGGGTAGGGGCCGATGTGAATGTATAATGTATATGTAAAGCGCTGCGTAAATTGACGCTGCTATATTAGTACCTTAAATAATAAAAAATAATAATTTTGTGGTATGGCGATATCTGGAGTTTGCGTGTTCTCCCTGTGCCTGCGTGGGTTTCCTCCGGGTACTCCGGTTTCCTCCCACACTCCAAAGACATGCTGGTAGGTTAATTGGCTTCTGTCTAAATTGTCCCCAGTATATGAATGTGAGTTAGGGACCTTAGATTGTAAGCTCCTTGAGGGTAGGGACCAATGTGAATGTACAATGTATATGTAAAGCGCTGCGTAAATTGATGGCGCTATATAAGTACCTGAAATAAATAAATAAATAAATCTGTTCATGTAAATGATGGGACTTGTAGTTTTGCAACAGCTGGAGGTCTGCTAATTGCATATCCCTGATGTAGATAAATAAATACTACACTATGAGTAATTTTTTTCTTGCGTTGGTGATTCTCCTGTTTTTGGCATGCTTTACTGCATCTACAGACTGATTTTACTGTTGTAGATTTAGTAACACTTCCCATTCACACCTGAGCGATTATCAGCTTGAAGCTCAAAAACGCTGGAGGAGAAAAAAAAAAAAAAAATCAATGATTCTCTATGGAGACGGTTCACATCTCCACTCCATGTCGCCTGCCCGGAAATCGGGCAGATTTCGGCGTTTTTGGCATTTTCCCATAGAAATTAATGGAAACACGCATTTTTGCGCATTTCTGCGCAATTTTCTGCTCAAATGAAAAAAAGTAAAAAACAAAATAGTAATGATATTTGAATAAATAAATGTAAAATAAATACACAAATAAATAAAAATCATCATAAATAAGTAAAATACATAAATAATATGTAACAATACATGTAATAAAAAACAATTAACCTTAAAAAATATGAAATACATGATGATTATTAATTTTAATAATCATAATAATAATAAAAAACACCCAGACTCGAACAAAAAATTACATTATTAATAATAATAATAATAATAATAATAATTTTTTTGTGTTAGGGTATTTAGTTATTTATTTTATTTTTTAAGTGGTAAGGTACTTAGTATTAATTTATTGAATTTATTTATTTTTTATTTATAATTTTTATTTATTTGTGTATTTATTTTATATTTATTAATTAATTTATTTTTATTCGTATAATAAAAAAATATAATATAAAATGATAATAAATAACCCTAACCCCAATTCCTAACCATAACCTACCCTTAACTCCAACCCCTTACCCTAACGAAAAAACATTATAATAAATGAATAATAATAAAAGAAGAAACAAAAGCTAAAAAAGCTGAAATGTCTAGCAACAAATGATGCAACAGGTAACAGTTTTCTCTATTGGCTAATAAAAAAAAACGCCAAAGCCCAAAAACGCTGCATACAAACGCGCCGAGTTGCGCATAAAAACGCACAAACTCGGAAAAGAACTCAAAGACAATACGCTCAGGTGTGAATGGTAAAGTAAATGCAAACTCTGGCTAAATTACAGATTTTAAAGCAGTATGGGTAAGATTTATAGGCATGCACAGGGGGTGTGCCGGGTGTGCCTGGACACACCCTAATGACTCGGTGCGGTGCTGACTCCCCCTTCTGCCTGGGCTCCCCCAGCCCCCCCCACCGTGTTGCTCCCCTCACTCCCTCCTCTCCCCCCAGCTGCTGCAGGCGAGGTTTCAGGATGGAGAGCTGTGTAAAGGGCTAGTCAATATGTCATTTACCAGCCCCTTCCTTTTCTAAATGATCACAGTGAACACACACACTCACTGTGTTCATTCATAAATGAAGCATAGAAAACTGTTTACTATGCTTCAGTTTGTGACTGAACAGGAAGCGTTCAGCACAGAGCACTTCCCATTTATTCACTGTCCCATATAGCTGAGGCTGCAGAGAAAGGCGTGTGTTTGAGCTTTGGGGTGCACACCCTAATGCAATATGCTGCGCACACTTATGGCGAGATTTATTAAAACTGGAGCGCACAGAATCTGGTGCAGCTGTGCAGAGTAACCAATCAGCTTCCAGGTTTTATTGTCAGAGCTTAACTGAACAAACTGAATTTAGAAGCTGATTGGCTACTATGCACAGCTGCATCAGATTCTATGTGCTCCAGTTTTAGTAAATCCCCCCCATTGTATTTTAAACAATTGCTTTTTTTCCGAATGCTGAATACTGTTTTCATCCTTTTATTCATTCTGTGTGCCTTCTCAGTGCTGCTGATCATCTGTGGCCTCATTGCAGCCACTTCCTTTCCTACACTTCATAGCATTTCTCATAGAGGGTTTCCTGATGGTAATAACAGTTGAATATGCCTACATAATATATGTTAACCAAATGCCAACCGCACTACAGCAGTTTTAAGTATATATATATATATGTGTGTGTGTGATCCACGTCCGGGTATCGGGCCCAGGCAGGGGCGTTGTTAGGTCTGCAAAAGATCTGGGGCTAGAGCCCATATCAGCGGTCACCAACCTTTTTGCAGACCCGGGGGGCACGCGGGTGGCAAGCAATTTGTCACGGGCAATGGCTGATGTTGGCGCTCCAACCATCACGGCATTATGGTTGATATGGTGTCAGAGCATTATTTTTATTGTTACATTGTAATATATAATGAAGCGGTTCAACTCACCATAATGCAGAATCAGTGGGAGCCCTAAGCTTGTCACTTGCCACTATCGCCTGCCACCAAATGCAGCTTGTTACTTACCACTGTCGCCTGCCACCAGATGTGGATTGTCACTTGCCACTGTCGCCTGCCACCATTTGTGGATCGTCAATAGCCACGTCGCCTGCCAGCAGATGCGGATTCTCACCTGTCACGCCGCCTGCCACCAGATGTGGATGATCGCTTGCCACGTCACCTGCCACTATTTGCAGATTGTCACTTGCCATGCCAACCAGTGCCTCCAAATGTGCATTGTCGCTGCATTGGTGGCAGGCTGGCAGCACTGGTCCATTTAGCACAGAGGCAGGTGCAGTTGTCGGTTCTGAGTGAGGGCAGGAGTGTGGTGATGCGGGGCGGGCAGTGAGAGATGATGTCATCTTGCTGCTCCCCGCTGCACCTCCGACTTTGAAGAGGCCCGGCTGTGAGGGCGGAAGAGTGGTGAAGTGATGCAGGGCGGGCGGAGATAATGTTGCTTCTCTAATCCGCCTGCCCGGCTCTCTCATGCAGCCTGCCCGGCTGCCGCACCGGCGGCCCAGCTGCACAGAGGCCACGGCCCGCTGGTTAGGCAGGGACCCCTGTGGTAAGAGACTCGGAGCTATGGGCCCCAGATTCGGGGCTATAGCCCCAATAGCCACCCCCTAGCAACGCCACTGGGCGCAAGTGTGCGCCACCACCGGCTCGCTTCCATTATGATTCTACACAGTGGGAGCTGATCAGCAGGCCCCGCAGACTCGATGTTGGCCAGCACCCGCTGATCATTCAGTACACAAGCAGAAAGGCAATCTGCCTATGTAAACAAGGCAGATGGCCGTTCTGTCAGTGAGGAAGGCATGGATCCGTGTTCCTGCAAAGCAGGGACACAGATCTATGCCTTCCTCTAGTAAAAACCCCTCCCCCACTACAGTAAAACACTGCTTAGACACACATTTAACCCTTTGATCGCCCCTGATGTTAACCCCTTCCCAGTCAGTGTCATTAGTGCATATTTTTTAGCACTGATCACGGTATTGGTGTCACTGGTCCCCCAAAAAAAGTGTCAAATGTGTCAGTGTCCAGTTTGTCCACAGCAATATCGCAGTATAAGTCGCTGATTGCCGCCATTACTAGCAAAAAATAAATAAATAATTCCATAAATATATCCCATCGTTTGTAGACACTATAACTTTTGCGCAAACCAATCAATAAACGCTTATTGGGATTTTTTTTTATACCAAAAATAAGTAGCAGAATACATATTGGCCTAAACTGATGAAGAAATTTTATTTTTTACCTTTTTTTTTTTATTGGATATATTTTATAGCAGAAAGTAAGAAATATTGTTTTGTTTTTTTTTTTTAAATTGTCGGTCTTTTTTTGTTTATAGCACAAAAAATTAAAACCGCAGAGGTGATCAAATACCACCAAAAGAAAGCTCTATTTGTGGTGAAAAAAGGACGTCAATTTTATTTGGGTACAGCGTGGCACGACCGCGCAATTGTCAGTTAAAATAACGCAGTGTCGTATAGCAAAAAATTGCCTGGTCATGAAGGGGGGGGGTAGATCGTCTGGAGCTGAAGTGGTTAATGCAGTTATGTGTTGACTGGATGGAAAGACTTCCCCTATATAAGTATTTAAACTTTGTATTTGGCTCTTTTTTTTTAAATTTCATACTATTTCTGTACCGTATCTCTTACTCCTCTTTTTACTATTGCATTGCTGTATATTATACCGCTATCATGCAGCTGTTGTGTATTGTACTATTGTAAACCCCTTGTTGCATACTACATTGTTATCACGGCATTGCTGTGTATTGTACGCTTGTTAGACCTTTGTTGTTTTTTTTGTGCTGCTATCACGCTATTGCTCTGTCTATTGTACTGCCGTAAATCTGTTGTACATTTATATGGTATCGCGTTCCCCGTGTTTTCTACTCTTGTAGAGCATTTCTTCTGTGTTGTAATGCTATTATATTATTGCTGTCTATTGTACTGTTCTCCTGCTGTTCCCGTGTATTGTTAGGCCCCATTCACACTTTGCGATTTGGAATCGCTGCAAAACACACGATGCGCGTTCGGGTGCCATTCATTCTACATGGCGCCCCAGACGCTGTGCTATTTTGCGTCGCGACAGTTGCAGCAAAATGTGAGTTTAAAAATCTTGTGTCGCCCACAAAGGAGCAGTTTTTTTTGGGGGCGACAAACGCGAGAAGAGCAGCCCATTCAAGTGAATAAGCCGCCCTATGGGCGACACGCGGGATGGGAGTGGGAATGTTCGTCCACGTTATGCATAGTGTGAATGGGGCCTTACAGAATTGTACTGTTTTTGTTTTTTGTTTTTCATTGCTGTGCTTTGTACTCTTGTAGATCTGTTGTATATTGTATTCCTTTCATACTACTTTTCTATATTATACTGTAATTGTGCCAGTGCCATTCATTGTATTGTTATTATGGTATAATGTATTAATGTTGTAATGTTATGTTATAACCAAGGGTGGCCCGACCATCGTGGGCGCAGGGGCAGCGCCTCCCCTATCCACCGCCGACGACGCCCTCCCTATCCATGCCCCCGGCCCCTTTCAGGACACCGTTAATGCATCTTTTAAGGTGTGCCCCCCAAATATCTTTGTCTTTCAGGACACCGGGCGCATGATTTCTTATGGCGGGGTGGGTGGGGTGGTTTTTTGAAGCACCTGATTAGAGCCAGAGGCTCTAATAGGCTTCAAAATAGGGTGGGCTCAGGACGCAGAGCATTGCGTCTGGAGCTCATCCAGGTGTGTGGCAGCAGCGAATGAATATCTCTCTCCTCTCCCAACTGTGTGTGTTTGGGGGGGGGGGGGGGGGGGGATTGTTAGTGCTGGCTTTGGGCAGCATGAAAGAGAGTGTAACAGACACTCTCAGCTTAGGCAACTGCAGCCAGCAACCCTGCTGGGAAGCCATAGTCCAGTCTGAATAATGTGTCCGGGTTTCAGGCAGTCTGAAACCCGGACACATGATTCCAAACCCGAACTGTCCGGGTGAATCCCAGAAAGGTGGCAACCCTACTTAGCCCCCCCCCCTCCATGCACAAATCCTCTCCCCCCTCTCAATTTCCCCCCCCCCCCTATCCAGCACAAATTCTCCCCCCAATCCCCCTTCCTAGCAAAAACCCCTCAAAATTTCTCCTCCTTGCATAAATACCTTCCAATCATCCCTACTAGCACAAATTTCTGCGTTAATTAATTTCAGCGGCACAGCACCTAAACGCGTTGCCTGCGTTTGTTTTTTCTGCTAAAACCCTGCTGCCGGGAGTTAAAGCATCTAGGAGAGATGGGCAAGTGCTCCGTGTGCATGTGGCCTAAAAAGGCCCCGTTGTGCCTTGCAGTATACAGCATATATACTTCTCTTTAGAAAAGGCCTAAATAGGGGTATTACCTTTTTATTACCCATCTTTGTACCACTTTATCATGACAAAGGGAAATGATTGTGCCCTGTAAATCTTCACTGACAATGAGAAGAATGGTGGCACCTGGCTGACTGACTGCCCAGAATTGTACGGACAGTCCGTAAAAATTGCACCTCCGTGAAAAGGTCTATAAAGTCCATGAACAACAATGGAGGTCTGTAAAAGGCATTGATTTCTGTCCTTCGGTTAAAGGCGGCAAAACTTGGCTGGCCATACATTGATCGTTTTTTTGATCCACCAGTGAATTGATTAACTAAAACAAAATAGTTTCATCCACACATTCGATGTTGGGGGGGGGGGAGAGAATCCTCCCTACTGTGCGATTGTATTCTGACATTGGTTCTCCTCCGCTGTCAGAATACACTGATCAGTGCTGTAGCCAAAAATATTTCCAACAAGCCCATTCATGAGAAGTTGTTCTTTAGATCGTCTTCTCACGATTGGGAACCTGCCAAACCGTTCAAATTGGGATCCATCTATAGCCAGCTTTAGTGGTTAGGACCAGGGCCGGGCAGAAAGGGTGGCTGCCCTGGGCACTGTATTATTATGTGAGATTTGGGGGGGGGGGGACTTGTGTTGGGAGGAGGAGTTTGGAGAGTTGCAGGAAATAAGAAGTGTTCTAGGAGGGGAAATTAGGGGTGTGTGCTAGGAATGGTGATTTGGGGGGATTTGTGTTGGGAAGGGGGATGAGGATTTGTATGGTTGGTGCTAGAAGAGGTGATATGGTAGAGGGGGGAGGGATCTTGTTCTAGGAGGGAAATTTTTTTTTTTTTTTGGGGGGGGGGGGGGGGGCGGAGGGGTTCTGCCCCTAACGCCTGTAAATGCCCCTATGTGCTTAAACACCTAGGCTAACATGGAGGGGCATTTAGAGACAAAAAAAAATAAAATGCCAGACACCCCTAAGAGAGGCATTAAAAATATCAATGGGGCCTTATAACAATATATCTGATTGTTCATGACTTTTTGGTCCCAATCTTTTTTTGGACAATGGATTTATCCTCAACTGAAAGCCAAAGAGTATCACCAACTCTCCATTCACTCTCATGACCCACGTCCTCAGTTGCAATACAAGTTATAGCGAAGGCTTGGTTATTGTAACCTATCCCTGTCTCTGAGGTTAAATGCTGAGTTCACCGGACCACCATGCTTACCGAAAAACTGACAGCTCTGCTCCGGTGCACCACGCCCAAACTCCATAGTGTCTGGGATCCTTGGACCACCACCTATCTTCCAGAAGATTTTGACTGCCATCTCTTGATGCTGTGACGGCTTACGCCCCAGTACCCACTGGACACGTTCGCCTTGGGAATCCCCCGACCGACCCCCCACACACACACACTTTTACCTCTCTCGTCTTCCCCCTCCTTTCTCCTTCCTTCCCTCCTCTCTAATTTTTCCCTCTCCACCTTTTTACACTAAAAAAACTAAAAAAAGTCTATTCCTCCATCCACACACTCACCTACAGTCAAGCATGGTGGTGGGAGTGTCGTGGTCTGGGGCTGCATAAGTGCTGCCGGCACTGGGGAGCTACAGTTCATTGAGGCAACCATGAATGCCAACATGTACTGTGACATACTCGAGCAGAGCATGATACCCTATCTTCGGAGACTGGGCCGCAGGGCAGTATTCCATCATGATAACGACCCCAAACACACCTCCAAGACGATCACTGCCTTGCTAAAGAAGCTGAACGTAAAGGTGATGGACTCTCCAAGCAT
Organism: Aquarana catesbeiana; assembly: GCF_042186555.1. Classification (NCBI taxonomy): domain Eukaryota; kingdom Metazoa; phylum Chordata; class Amphibia; order Anura; family Ranidae; genus Aquarana; species Aquarana catesbeiana. The sequence continues at coordinate 29,361,326 of NC_133334.1, read as the reverse complement.
GTCTTCAGACCTAAACCCTATTCAGCATCTGTGGGGCATCCTCAAACAGAAGGTGGAGGAGCGCAAGGTCTCTAACATCCACCAGCTCTGTGATGTCATCATGGAGGAGTGGAAGAGGACTCCAGTGACAACCTGTGAAGCTCTGGTGACCTCCATGTCCAAGAGGATTAAGGCGGTGCTGGAAAATAATGGTGGCCACACAAAATATTGACACTTTGGGTCCAATTTGGAAATTTTCACTTAGGGGTGTACTCACTTTTGTTGCCAACGGTTTAGACATTAATGGCTGTGTTGAGTTATTTTGAGGGGACAGCAAATTTACACTGTTATACAAGCTGTACACTCACTACTTTACATTGTAGCAAAGTGTCATTTCTTCAGTGTTGTCACATGAAAAGATATAATAAAATATTTACAAAAATGTGAGGGGTGTACTCACTTTTTTTGAGATACTGTATGTAGGCATAGGACACACCCCTTGCCACGCCCCTCTTAAAGGATAATTGTACAAAAATAATGATTGCTCTATATACCCACAGTGCTTTTTTTTACCACTGCTATTTCTTTATATTGGCTTTTGAAATTTACAAATGCAGCAATTTAGAAAGTGGATGAAAGGTTTAGCACTGGGAAACACTTTTTGAAAGATAAAAAAAGTGCATTTTATATACAACTATATAGATCAGACCACAATGAGGGACAAATGAGGAGGAAAGAGGGACAGAGGGACATTGCTCCAAATCAGGGCCAGTTGGGTGCTACACCAACTGGCCACTTTATTAGTTACACCTGTTCAATTGCTTGGTGACACAAATTGAAAATCAGCCAATCACATGGCAGCAACTCAATGCATTTAGGCATCTAGACGTGGTGAAGACTACTTGCTGAGGTTCAAACCGAGCATCAGAATGGGGAAGAAAGGGGATTTAGGTGACTTTGAACGTGGCATGGTTGTTGGTGCCAGATGGGCTGGTCTGAGTATATCAAAACCTGCTGATCTACTGGGATTTTCACACACAACCATCTCTCGGGTTTACAGAGAATGGTCAGAAAAACAGAATATATCCAGTGAGCGGCAGTATTGTGGAGGAAAATGCTTTGTTGATGTCATAGGAGTATGGGCAGACTGGTTCAAGATGATAGAAAGGTAACAGTACTCAAAAAAACACTCGTTACACCCAAGGTATGCAGAATACCATCTCAGAACACACAACACATCGAACCTTGAAGCAGATGGGCTACGGCAGCAGAAGACCACATCGGGTGCCACTCCTGTCAGCTAAGAACAGGAAACTGAGGCTACAATTTGCACAGAATCACCAAAATTGGACAACAGAAGATTGGAAAAACGTTGCCTGGTCTGATGAGTCTGGATTTCAGCTGCGACATTCAGATGGTCGGGTCAGAATTTGATGTAACCAACATGAAAGCATGGATCCATCCTGCCTTGTATCACCGGTTCAGGCTGGTGGTGGGGGTGTAATGGTGGGGGGGGGATATTTTCTTGGCACACTTTGGGCCCCTTAGTACCAATTGAGCATCATTTATACACCACGACCTACCTGAGTATTGTTGCTGACCATGTCCATCCCTTTATGACTACAGTGTCCTCATCTTCTGATGGCTCCTTCCAGCAGGATAATGCACCATGTCACAAAGCTCCAATCATCTCACCACTGGACAATGAGGTCCCTGTACTCCAATGGCCTCCACACTCACCACATCTCATCCAATAGAGAACCTTTGGGATTGGCATCATGGATGTGCAGCCGACAAATCTGCAGCAACTGTGTGATGTTATCATGTCACTATGGACCTCTGAGGAACGTTTCCAACACCTTGTTGTATCTCTGCCACCAAGAATGATGGCAAAAGGGGGTCCAACCCGCTACTAGCAAGGTGTACCTAATAAAGTGTCCGGTGAGTGTATGTGAATATGTTGACTGGGGAATCAAATGATTTTCTTTCTTTCCACCACAGAATCGAACCATCTATGGGATGTTTTAGGGTTTCCATCTACACTAGACAGGGTGTGCTTAGGCTATGAAAAGCAGAGTTGGCATCCACCTCCACTGCTAGATTCCTTCTTGTTGGGTGATGTCCCAGTAGGAATGATGGCAATTACCCCCACGATCTGTTGGTTTGTGGGTGTTGGGCTTTGACAACAGACACGGGAATGTCACCTAATAAACCCTCTGCAGGCTTTGTCTTTCAGCCAGCTGGCTCATAAACATGCTCTTTCAGCTTGGCTATGCAGGGTAGCACGCCATGCATGCATTGCAGTTTTACTCATTTTCAATGGTACCACAACACTCCCCCACAGTGTACAATGTTGTAGCACAGTGGGGGGGAGATTTACTAAAATTGGAGAGTGTAAAATCTGGTGCAGCTGTGCATGGCGGCCCAATCAGCTTCAAACTTCAGCTTCTTCAATTAAGCTTTGACAATAAGCCCTCCGTTCACATCAGCGCAATATCACATGTCAAATCGCAGCCTATTACCGGAAACGGCTTTTGTCCCAATCGGTGCAACGCCGACTTTGCGGTGCCGCACCGATTTTCAAAAGTAGTTCCTGCACTACTTTTGGCGACTTCAGGGGGGGCGAAATCAATAGACATCTGTGAATGAACCTGCACAGATGTCTATCAAATTGCTCCTGAACTGGCAATGAACTGCGCGTTTAAAATCGTGTGAGTTCAGCTGAACGCGCATTCAGTGTGAACGTGATCTAAAACCTGGAAGCTGATTGGTTTCTATGCACAGCTGCACCAGATTTTGCACCCTCCGGTTTTAGTAAATCAACCCCTGTGCGTTCTAATGAAAATGGGCCCTTACATGAATGAGCACAATTATCCCTCGAACAACTTGAGTAGTCCAGCGTTGCTGTCAAGTGCTGTCTTTTGCCTTTTGAATGCAGCTCTGATCTAATTGGTTGATCGTTTTGCATGCTTTAGAATGCAGAACGCGGCTTTGCCTGCAATACAAACACACCTGCTACATCCATAGAAAAGAAAGCCGACCAAATGCAGTTATCGGCACAGTCATTGAGGTAAAACGGGAATCCACTGACTAGGGTTGCCACCTGTCCAGGATTCACCCGGACTGTCCGGGTTTTGATTTAGGCTACTTTCACACTGTAGCCGCTCCACGTTAGCAGTAAAGGGTCCGCTAGTTTTAGCGGCACTTTTCGGTCGCTAGCAGGGCGCTTTTCGGCTGCTAGCGATGCGCTTTTCGGCCACTAGTGGGGCACCTTTAACCCCCACTAGCGGCTGAAGAAAGGGTTAAAAGCGTCCGTGTTGCGGCGCTGCTGAAGCGCTTTGCAGGCACTTCGGCAGAGCTGCCCATTCATTTCAATGGACAGGGAGTTTTGGGAGCGGTGTATACACCGCTCCCAAACCGCCCCAAAGATGCTGCTTGCAGGATTTTTCAGAACGTCCCGCAAGCGCACCGCCCCAGTGTGAAAAGTCACACTAAAATGAATGGGAAGGCGGTTTTCAGGCGTTAGAGGCCATTTCTAGTGCTGAAACACCTGAAAACCGCCTAAGTGTGAAAGCAGCCTTATATGTCCGGGTTTCAGTCTGCCTGAAACCTGGACACATTATTCATACTGACTTCTGGCTCCCCAAGTAACCAAGACACACAAATTTGTTGCCGTCCGGGAGCTGTGGGCGGCTGTTTGGGGGGCAGGTTCAGGCATTGCTGGGCAGCGGGGCGATGATGACAGCAAGAGTAGTTTGGCCACACCCACTGTTCACTGCCGCACGCTACGTGGGGCACCCAAAGGTGTCCCAGGTCTTTTATAACCTTATAATGTATACTACGAAAAAGGAATTGCCCTGTGCCACTAAAGTATTCGGGTTTGGCTTGAAGAAAAGATTGCAATCCTACCGCTGGCCTGGATTTGACGTGTGATTTAAACTCACCAAAACTGCACCCTCTACACAAGCTCTAAATCTATTTTCCTGGGGTGTAAGGCGTGGCCGATAAAGATTTGGCTGAAAAATGATTGTATAGTCTGTGTGCTATTGCCATGTATTGTATTACTGTGCTATTATTGTGCTGTACATCGCTTTTATTATTATCATTATTATTATTATACAGGATCTATATAGCGACAACAGTTTACACGGCGCTTTACAATATAAAAGGGAGACAATACAGTTATGATACAATAAGATACAGGATCATTAAGAGGGCCCTGCTCAGAAGAGCTTACAATCTAATAGGGTGGAGCAGGTGGTACAAAAGGTTGTACCTGTGGGGAATGAGCTTATAAAAGTGATAGGAGATTAGCTGGAGATGTGATAGGCTTTCCTGAAGAGATGAGTTTTCAGGGATCGCCTGAAGGTAGCAAGAGTAGGGGATAGCCGGACAGGTTGAGGTAGCGAGTTCCAGAGGATGGGAGAGGCTCTGGAGAAATCCTGGAGACGAGCATGAGAGGAGGAGATGAGAGAGCTTGAGAGTAGGAGGTCTTGAGAAGAGCGGAGAGGGCGATTTGGGTGATATTTGGAGACAAGATTGGTGATGTAGTTCGGGGCAGAGTTGTGAATGGCTTTGTATGTTGTGGTTGGTATTTTGAATTTAATTCGCTGGGTGATTGGGAGCCAGTGTAGGGATTGGAGGAGAGGGGTGGTGGTCAGTGTAGGGATTGGAGGAGAGGGGTGGTGGTCAGTGTAGGGATTGGAGGAGAGGGGTGGTGGTCAGTGTAGGGATTGGAGGAGAGGGGTGGTGGTCAGTGTAGGGATTGGAGGAGAGGGGTGGTGGTCAGTGTAGGGATTGGAGGAGAGGGTTGGTGGTCAGTGTAGGGATTGGAGGAGAGGGGTGGTGGTCAGTGTAGGGATTGGAGGAGAGGGGTGGCAGACACTGAGCGGTTGGTAAGGTGGATAAGTCTGGCAGCAGCATTCATGATAGACTGAAGAGGGGAGGAGCCTATGGAGAGGTAAGCCAATGAGAAGGGAGTTGCAATAGTCAAGGCGAGTGATAACAAGGGAGTGAATGAGGAGCTTGGTGGTTTCATTTGTTAAAAAAGGGCGAATTTTAGGGATGTTACGGAGGAGAATTCTACAAACCTTTGACAACGATTGGATTTGAGGCTGAAATGACAAGTCAGAGTCTAGGATTACACCGACTACCCTGGCGTGAGGGGAGGGGCTGATGGTTGCATTGTTGATTTTGATGGAAAAGTCATGGAGGGGGGCACGGGCAGGGGGGAATATATATAGCTCGGTTTTAGAGAGATTTAGTTTAAGGAAGTGGTGCGACATCCATGCTGATATGTCAGTTAGTAAGTTAGTAAGGCGAGAAGAGACTGAAGGAGTGAGGTGAGGAGTAGACAGATAGATTTTGGTGTTATCAGCGTATAAGTGGTATTGGAAGCCGTGGGCGGCTATCAAGTGACCAAGTGGGGAGGTGTAGATAGAGAAGACAAGGGGTCCAACAACAGAGCTTTGGGGGACCCCCACAGAAAGGGGCAATGGAGAGAAGGAGACAGAGTTGTAGGTGACACTGAAGGAGCGCTGTGATAAATAGTCAGAGAACCAGAATAGAGCAGAATCTCGGAGGCCAAGGGAATGTAGTTTATTGAGAAGGAGCGGGTGGTCAACAGTATCAAAGGCCGCAGAGAGGTCAAGTAGTAGGAGTATATTTCTAAGTGGGAATTAACTAGACCAACGGTGCTTACACAGCTGGTAAACTCAATGTCTAGGAAAGGGCAGATATCATCTATATATGAATCACTAATAATGCAGATATCCAAGACTATGTCACTAAAATGCAGGACAAGTTGGGGGGAGGATATAGGTCACATTACAGATGAGGAATGGTATAATGGAGACTGTGCCTAAAGTGTCTCTTTCCTCTTCCCAAAAACTCACGCAACTATTCATTATACACCGAACCTACCGTACCCCCTATAAATTATATAAATGGAACAGAAGAGATGAACCATTTTGCCCCCGTTGTAAGATAGATAATTGCACCCTTATACACATGCTCTGGAAGTGCCCAAAATTACAAAGATACTGGTCTGAAATAATCAGCTCTATAAATAAAATATGGAATCTTACATTTGTGGTTGACCCCAGGCTGTGTCTGTTGGGATGGTTGGACGAAGAACTATATACACCACATACGTATATAGCAATCACCAGAATGTTGTTTATTGCTAGAAAACTTATAGCTAAGAAATGGCTTTCGGTGACACCACCGACACACGCAGAATGGGTGAATACCATAAATGAAACTCTATTGAGGGAAAAGCTGACATACCAACACAGGGGTAGCCCAGCAAAATTTGAACGTATATGGGATCCTTGGTTGGAGGTACCTGGTTTAGCCCCCTTCCAATTGGTCCAAAATAAAATACTAGGTGGCAGAACGCAGACGCCTACCCCCCTTGTTTGAGGAGGGAGGCTGTCTACATTGAATGGATACAGGATGCTATGATGTCATAGGGACTCAGAATATAGATCAAACTGTCAATAATTTTGATGAGAAGTTGTCTTACTCTACGGTGACGAGTTATAAGGTTTTAATTATATAGTAGTTAAAAGAAGAAAGCAGACACTATCCCCCCCCCCCATTGTTTAGGGGGGAGAGGTACCTCTACACCGACCGATTGTCCGTTGAAGGACCGGGAGCGGAGTAGGGGTACAAAGTACTAAAAAGACACACTTACTAATTATAGAAAATACGAGGTAAAGCTGAAATTGGTATAGATATGTAAAGATTTGTTTTCATAGATTGATTGTAAGCCTATATATACCATAAAATTGCAGGAAACATAAGCTGATTGACTGTATATTTGGATAATAATATGTCCTTGGCAACGTAATTTGATGTATGTTTTTGTTTTTGTTTTAAGGAAGAGTTTTTTCTCTTCTTATGTTTTAAAAATCAATAAAAAGAATCTGATTTAAAAAGTAGTAGGAGTATGGAGTACTGGGCTGGCTGTTGGTTTTAGCAGTTAGTAAATCGTTAGTGAGTTTTAGTAAGGCAGTTTCCGTGGAGTGCTGTGAGCGAAAGCCAGACTGTAAAGGGGTCAAGAAGGTTATTTTCGCTGAGGAAGGAGCTAAGACGGTTGTAGACTAATGCCCCGTACACACGGTCGGACTTTGTTCGGACATTCCAACAACAAAATCCTAGGATTTTTTCCGACGGATGTTGGCTCAAACTTGTCTTGCATACACACGGTCACACAAAGTTGTCGGAAAATCCGTTCATTCTGAACACGGTGACGTAAAACACGTACGTCGGGACTATAAACAGGGCAGTGGCCAATAGCTTTCATCTCTTTATTTATTCTGAGCATGCGTGGCACTTTGTCCGTCGGATTTGTGTACACACGATCGGAATTTCCGACAACGGATTTTGTTGTCGGAAAATTTTATAGCTTGCTCTCAAACTTTGTGTGTCGGAAAATCCGATGGAAAATGTGTGATGGAGCCCACACACGGTCGGAATTTCCGACAACAAGGTCCTATCACACATTTTCCGTCGGAAAATCCGACCGTGTGTACGGGGCATAAGCGTTCTAGAAGTTTAGAAGTGAATGGGAACAATGAGATGGGTCTTAAGTTGTTCAGGTTGGTGGGGTCCAGTGAGGGCTTTTTAAGTATGGGAGTGATCTGCGCATGTTTTAGAGGGGAGAGGAAGGTGCCACTAGAGAGGGAGAGATTGAAGATGTGAGTGAGGGAGCATAGGAGAGAAGAAGAGGGTGACTTTAGTAGTTGTGAGGGAACAGGATCCAGGGGACAATTGGATTGGTGGGCATCTGAGAACATTTTTGTAACCTCTTCAGTAGTAGCCAATTCCAAAGAGGAGAGTGTTGAATGTGCTGTTAGGCAAGGTATGTTGGGTGGGGAATATGTACGCACAATGGAGGTATCCTCACGAATTGCATCAATCTTGTCTTTGAAGTGATTGGCAATCTCTTGGGCAGTGAGTGAGTTAGTGGGTAGAGGGGGTGGGGGACGAAGAGAGACAAAGTAGGCTTGTTTGGCAGCATGGAGGCATGAATTGTATTTTAGAAGGGAAGATTTATATAGGGTGAAGTCTTGCAGGCATTTGGTTTTACGCCACAGTCGTTCAAGAGCACGGCAATGTCTCTTGAGATTTCTAGTGTTGTCAGTTTGCCAAGGTTGTAACGGTCGGGGGCCTGATTCTGCGTGTGGTAAGAGGAGCAAGTGCATCTAGTGATGATAAGAGTGAACTGTTGTAGACAGAGGTGGCCAGGTCAGGACAGGACAGGGGAGAGATTATGTCATATAGGTGGTCAGTAGCAGAATAGAGAAGAGAAGGGTTAAAGTGGCGAAGGTTTCTACAAGTAATTGTTTGCTGCTTGGAGGGATGGGTGGTTGGAGGCAAGGATACAGTGAAAGTAATGAGGTTGTGATCAGATAGAGGAAAGGGGGTGTTGGTGAGGTTGCCAGGGTTGCAGAGATGGGAGAATACAAGGTCAAGGAGTGAGTGGAAGTATGTGTCCATTGGGTTAGGTCAAAAGATGAGGTTAAGTCGAGAAGTTTAGCTGTAGTTGGGCTGTTAACATTGACGGGAATGTTGAAGTCACCAAGAATGATAGTGGGTATTTCAGAGGAGAGAAAGTAGGGTAGCCAGGCAGCAAAGTCATCAAGAAAGCGCGATACCGGCCCTGGAGGCCGATAAATTGCTGCAATCCTCAGCGAAATGGGAGAAAACAGACGAATACAGTGCATCTCGAAAGAAGAGAGGGATAGAAAGGGAGGGACAGTAAGGACTTGGAAGGTGCTTTGTGGGGATAGAAGGAAGCCAACTCCACCTCCTTTCTGTCTGTTGGGTCTCGGGGAGTGAGTCCATTGGAGACCACCATGGGAGAGTCAAAATTTTGAAGCCAGGTTTCTGTTATGGCGAGTATGTTAAAGCCATGAGAGATGAAGAGGTCATGTACAGATGTTAGCTTGTTACAGATGGAGCGGGCGTTCCAAAGGTCGCATGAGATTGATGGGCTACTTTGAGAAAGCAGGGGGATAGAAATTAAACTGAGTGGATTGCGGTGGTTGCCAGAGGGGGAGGGGTATTGGATATGTGGCTTTCAGTTGGAAAATGGCGGACCAGGATTAGGAGAAATGTCACCTGAGACTGGAAGGAGGTGGGCGAGGAAGGCAAGGTGGGAGTGGGATGTGCATGAGCGCACGTGTCTAGTGGCCTTGGTGTTTATGTCGGCATGTGGGTGTAGCAAATGCAGGAGATGATGGGTGCCATAGTAGGGAGAGGGTAGAAGTGAGGGTGATATGCGCATGCTGCAGGAAAGAGAGGAGGGGTAGAGTAAAGAAAATTTGAGGATAGAAGACACCAATGTGAGAAGGAAGAGAATAAGGAGCAGTGAGCAGTATTGATGTCCAGTAACCTCTAGCAACCAATCAGTGAGCAGCATTGGTGTACAGTAATCTCTAGCAACCAATCAACAAGCAAAGGTCATGTGCTGTAACTTCTATCAAATAATCAGTGAGCCGTAATGTGTGCTGTAACCTCTAGCAGCCAGTCAGTGAGCGGTAATGATACTCTGTAACCTCTGGCAACCAATCACAATCTCTGCCTGATCTGATTCAGTAAACTGATTCTGAGTCTTGCTGTTATTTATTGTATGTCTCAGAGCAGGTGGAGAGCGAAATTGCATGGGGGGGGGGGGCAAGAAAAATGTTTGCCAAGGGTCCAATCAATAATAAAATCTACAGTGGATTGTTTTTAGAAGTGTCTGGCAGACGTTCACGAGGCGCTGCTGCTGCCTCCTGATGCCTGATTTTTTTTTAAATTAAGGCTCCCAGTGATGCGGCCCATATGATTCCAATGGGCGTCTGGCTTGCAGTATCGGTGCAGCCTCACTGATCTTGATGGGCGAGTTTGCCAAGGGGTGCGACATTTTAAACTCTGCAACAAAGTTACTAAACCCAGGAGCCTGCATTCACTATATCTGGTCACCCACAGTACACAGAACTTGGAAATGCAGTTATTTTAGTAAATATAAACTGCTAAATACCTTTTCTCATTAGCAGTATATAGCAGTCTTGTGACTTCTATCAGTGTCTGGTTAAAGCTTGTAGGAGGAGTTTTCATTCCACTCTGATTGTCCTATGAGTCTGTATGAATCCTGACCTCCTGTCTGGACAGTTCTGATTGGCCCTGTGCTGATCACATGCACCCTCCTAAGAAAAAAAAAAAACTCTCTAGCAATACACACCAAACTGAGCATGTGCAGAGTGCCCTCAAGGCTCTGTTCTATTAGGAAATGTATTGAGGACAGTGGGAAAAGGGGAGGATGAGAGAAGACAGGATCAAACAGCCTTTTTACACAATGCAGAGGATTAACCCCTTAGGTTCCACAGTGAGTATAACAAGCATGCTTTACTGCATATACAGACTGATTTTAATGTTGTGGGTTAAGTAAAACTTTAAAATTGCCGTGGCATGTGTACAGCCTTGTCGAGCTGTAATTTTAGAATTACGGTTGGCGGCCGGGGATGCAACCAGGGAAAGCCGCTTGCCGTGGTGCCACCCCATGCGTGCTTGCTCCTGAGTCCTGCTGCTGTGTCCATTGGGACTCGGCCCCGCCCCCCGCTCCCGTGTCACAGCTTTTGATGGACAGCAGTGGGGGCCAAAAGTATCAATCTGTCCAATGAGAAGGGAGACAGCGGTGGGAGCCCCCGCGCTCGTGCACATCGCTGGGACGGATTGGGCTCAGGTAAGAAAAAAGGGGGGGAGTTGCAGCACAAAAGGTTTTTCACCTTAATGCTTTAGAACCACTTAAAATATTACTTTATTAAAATAAAATTAAATATTACAAATTCAAGAAAAAAATTAAGAAATTCGGGATTATCCAAAAACAAATAAGTCAGTAACATTAATTAATAGTGCCCCCACACATCTGCAAGAGCGCACATGGGACTGCATGGTGCCACTGTACCATACAGCTCAGTGTGGTGCCATACAAAGGGAGACTTATTTCCCCGCATTACTATCTGGTAGGGCATCCCATTGGAATAAACAGACTGCCCTACTAGCGACCTGCGGGAACGCATGCGCGCTGGGTCACACCAGAATGGTATAGTGCTATCGCTTCTTATGGTACTCTAATCATGTTGTTGTGCAATTTCTCTGCTACATGGTGATATACAGTGCCTTGAAAAAGTATTCATACCCCTTTGAATTTTTCCACATTTTGTCATGTTACAACCAAAAATGTAAATGTATTTTATTGGGATTTTATGTGAGAGACCAACACAAAGTGTGAAGTGGAAGGAAAATGATAAATGGTTTTAAATTTTTTTTACAAATAAATATGTGAAAAGTGTGGTGTACATTTGTATGGCGCCCCCCGGAGTCAATACTTTGTAGAACCGCCTTTCACTGCAATTACAGCTGCAAGTCTTTTTGGGGATGTCTCTACCAGCTTTGCACATCTAGAGAGGGACATTTCTGCCCATTCTTCTTTGCAAAATATCTCAAGCTCTGTCAGATTGGATGGAGAGCGTCTGTGAACAGCAATTTTCAAGTCTTGCCACAGATTCTCAATTAGATTTAGGTCTGGACTTTGACTGGGCCATTCTAACACATGAATATGCTTTGATCTAAACCATTCCATTGTAGCTCTGGCTGTATGTTTAGGGTCGTTGTCCTGCTGGAAGGTGAACCTCCGCCCCAGTCTCAAGTCTTTTGCAGACTCTAACAGGTTTTCTTCTAAGATTGTCCTGTATTTGGCTCCAACCATCTTCCCATCAACTCTGACCAGCTTCCCTGTCCCTGTTGAACAAAAGCATCCCCCACGACATGATGCTGCCACCACCATGTTTCACAGTGGGGATGGTGTGTTCAGGGTGATGTGCAGTGTTAGTTTTCTACCACACATAGTGTTTTTCTTTTGGGCCAAAAAGTTCAATTTTGGTCTCATCTGACCAGAGCACCTTCTTCCACATGTTTGCTGTGTCCCCCACATGGCTTCTCACAAACTGCAAACAGGACTTCTTATGGCTTTCTTTCAACAATGTCTTTCTTCTTGTCACTCTTCCATAAAGGTCAGATTTGTGGAGAACACGACTAATAGTTGTCCTGTGGACAGATTCTCCCACCTGAGCTGTGGATCTCTGCAGCTCCTCCAGAGTTACCATGGGCCTCTTGGCTGCTTCTCTGATGAATGATCTCCTTGCCCGGCCGGTCAGTTTAGGTGGACGGCCATGTCTTGGTAGGTTTGCAGTTGTGCCATACTCTTTCCATTTTCGGATGATGGATTGAACAGAGCTCAGTGAGATGTTCAAAGCTTGGGATATTTTTTTATAACCTAACCCTGCTTTATACTTCTCCACAACTTTATCCCTGACCTGTCTGGTGTGTTCCTTGGCCTTCATGATACTGTTTGTTCACTAAGGTTCTCTAACAAACCTCTGAGGGCTTCACAGAACAGCTGTATTTATACTGAGATTAAACGACACACAGGTGAACTCTATTTACTAATTAGGTGACTTCTGAAGGCAATTGGTTCCACTAGATTTTAGTTAGGGAGTATCAGAGTAAAGGGGGCTGAATACAAATGCACGCCACACTTTTCACATATTTATTTGTAAAAAAAAATTGAAAACCATTTATCATTTTCCTTCCACTTCACAATTATGTGCCACTTTGTGTTGGTCTATCACATAAAATCCCAGTAAAAGACATTTTACGTTTTTGGTTGTAACCTGACAAAATGTGGAAAACTTCAAGGGGTGTGAATACTTTTTCAAGTACCGTACTGTACGGTAGTAGCGTAGGTACACTGTGATTGTGCTATGTATAGTCAAAAAGAATAGTTGATGCTTAGAGCAGATCTCCAGTAGAGGTCGAGTCAATCACCACGAAGGCCCCTTTTAGATATCACGTTGCGGGAACGAGCGCGTTTTACATGTGTCATGCATAGGGCAGCCCATTGACTTCAATGTGAATTTGTTGCCTCACAAAGGGGCTCCAAAACATTGCCCTTGTATGTGTCATGTGATCACCAAATA